>NC_056732.1:618616876-618916876 GCF_019279795.1 Protopterus annectens | reverse complement strand
GAACATTGCTGATAGAACTCTCCTTCAAATTTCATGAAATTATTGTGAAGAACCAATTCCATCAAATCAGAAAGTAGGTTGATCTTTTCTCTATCTACTTTGTCACTGATATTTAAACATTCGTAGAACATCTCAAGGCCCTCTATATGGGGAATAACTGAAAAAAGATTAACTACATCTATCGTGAGAAAGCTGAATAACTTCACCGTGGATTATGTATCGTAACCACCCCCGCCCATATTATGTATTACCAACATCAGAAGCTGCGGACAGGTGTCCAAACACCTGTGTCTTTAAACAGATTAAATGTACAATCCCTGTCCATGTGCTTTGTCTGACATTTGAACACGGTCAGGGCAGTTCCGTTCACCAGTCGGACAAGACTAAACCCAGATCACCACATGAACACCCTGACAATTAAAGACCTGTATGTGTCAGGAATATAAGCCTTTGGGTTCTGAATATCCCTGCAGTGATGAAATATGCAGCGTGGGTCCAGAGCAGTAGGGAATAGGGAATGTGTAACATGTAGTACCGCATTCTTCCCAGCAGGAGAATGGATGCCTGTGACGTAAGTGAAGCGGAGAGGCATATGTTAATGTAGCTATGTACTATGGGTATGCATATAAATGAGTCAGAACACCAAACATATACTGGTTACAGCATCCGGCCAACGTGAATGCAGTACCGGTTGAACAACGACTACAGCACATATAATGTGAAAGTGTAATGAATGTGTCTGTGCTGTACAGACAGTTAAATATGTAAAGGTGAACGTGTGTTTATGGCGTCCGTTAACAGGATTACAGATAAGTACTGGTACTGTCACAAGTAATAAAGCCCACGTAAGCACAAAGACTTAGTAAACATATGTAACCCACAATAAGGATATGTATGCGTGCCCGCGCGTAACCTACAATAAGGAAATGCAAGTGCGCCTGTGCGTGTGTGATCCGCTCACAGCATAGTAAATGAATGCTGTTTCCCCCACGTTAGTTATACATGGCTCAAACCCATTAACCTCGTAAAGTATGAAACCGGACGAAGCCAAGCAAACTACCGGTACATATAGGGACAAACCCCAGATATGTGCCAGAACAAACATAGAAAGTGGATAGAATAATGGGTGTGTCAGTAGCATGGATTCTCCGAAGGGTATGCAGTCGTAACCTGAACTGCTTGCCAGAAATCCCCACCGTAAGGCTCAGATGAAATGCCACTACATTGCCAGATAGACACAGGTTTATGTAAAACACAGCGAAGATAAAGGGGCAAGCAGCTGTACACTCAGCGACAATCTGTATAGTGGAAAGGTATGGTATGGATATAGATATATGTGTATACACATAATCCACAGACGTAAACCAAAGCAAGTTATGAAATGAGGATTGTACATGTATATATGTATACACAACAGATTTATGTCCCGTAGATATGACATATGTACATAAATAGGCGATGTTACATCTAATATGGGTAGACAAACAGACATGCAGGAAAGGTGAATAAACCACAGCATTCAAAAACATTGGCCAGAAAGTGACAGTCCAGCAAGTTCTACACTTTAAACATGCAGATGAGTGTCCATTTCAGGACTCCATAAATTGGAATACGTAGTGTCAACCGACATTGACGCAAAAGAAGTGACCGCAGCAAATACGAAATAGCTGTACATGCAACAGTATCAGGTGCAAGGGTGATGACACATGTGTCGATAGAATGTATGACATACGAACTGATATCCGGAGAGTGGGGAGTGCATATAAGTGTCTCCACACTTCAGTAATGCACACATTAAAAATGTGTAATGGGTACTGTAGAGGGTTGTCAGGTATGGGAATCATGGGTATGCAGATATGGGCCTAGGTGTTGTTTGGCAGGGATTTCGTAGGCCCGCCCCGCAGGAGTGATGTGGGTATAGCACACGCCTATATCCCCAATAATGGGGCAAACCATCCACTGGATATTGCAGAAACCATTTTGGCAATATGTAGGGCCCTATATCAGTGTCATGTAGGTGATAATCATGGATGGACATGCGTACGACCAAGATGGTACCCATACCTGGCAGACTGTCAGAATAACACAGCTGCACTAAGGCATAGTACATGAAATACAAATAGGGACTATATTAGATATACCCCAGACAAAGTCAGAACGTGGTGAGAATACTGGCGTACCCCTGAATACAGATGTTATGAGTGTTACTAATCATGTAATGGAAATGTCAGTCACTATTATCTACCACACAGTCCGTAATGCCTTGCCAGCAATGTACCAGAAAGGCACATCACTATGACAAATGTAACAAGGTCAAACATCAGGGTGTTTACCCATAATGTGTACAGGTTAGGGGTATGAAGGTAACCTGTCCAGAATACATGTACAGAACCTGTGATACTAGGTGGACAGGTGAGAAGAAAGACATCAGGACAAATGAGAAAACATGTACAAGTCACACGCATGTACACCCACAAATGTGAATGACAACGTATGCCCTGTGAATGTCAATGTGGACGGTTAATAGACACAAACATAATGTGCCCCTCAGGGTGTCATGCAGTGTTACCGTAACAATGTCCAGTCCCCCAGACATGTACGTGAGCTCTGCCACTGACGGAAAGCGCAAATACCGGCGCACACATATGGCACATAATAGACCAATTAGTGTGGATAAGCAGCTTTTGGCCTGTGTGAGGAATACAACTGTCTGGGTGGGTGTGTCCTGCAATATAAATGTAATGGCATGTGGCCTGTGATGCCGCCATACAGTGTGTGTATTGGTGTCAGAAAGTTGATATTTTGTTACAGACACATACTCCGCAACTGTACAGATTTACGATGAATGTGCAGAGTTCTGCCTCATATGTTGGGTGTGTTCCACATAACAGTAACATTCTGGCACTTCCATGATAACTGAAGACATGAAATGATGACAAACATGTGCGTAAGACACCAAATCCGACAGAAAAGCCATACTAATGGAAAACCTATTATTGTGCCAACTATTTACGTTTGTAAGAGCAACATGTCAATACTGCCCCTATGTGTCCCACTATCAGATAAGGCCTTGTCCAGCAACTTGCTCTAGGAGGTGGAGTGGTATGAACAGAAAAAGATACATGTGTGAGGAAACAGTAATATCGACTGCAAGATAACGCAGAAGGTATGACATGCGCTGCAGTAGGACGTGCAGTACTGTCCGCAGGTATGTGCTGACATTGCAAATGACACAGCAGTCTACATGAAGAACCTTTAGGGCTGTCACCTTTACAAATGATGATACTGGGACATACCCACAGCCATGCACACAGCACAAATAGACATACACACATCAAAACTAGGCCATGATACATGAAGCCTCCGGTGTGTACGAGTACAGTGAGAGTACAGCAAGGATAGATGTCTGCCAAGATATACAGCAAACGCCTGTAAGGGCGTGTAACACCACCCATAACATGGACGTTGCATGGACAATGTTGGGAGTTGCAACATACCCCATTGGTATGTGAAAGCTATGCAAATATGCGATACATAAAACAGTCAGCTGCCCATGCAAGAGCAGGGTTATGGGCAGAAAATATATATATATATATATATATATATAGAGAGAGAGAGAGAGATACAGACATACACATGTGGCAGGGCTGGTAATCGAACCTACACATGACTACCCTATCACACTACAGCATGACACATTTACAGAACACGCTACCGAGACTACTAAACACAGCAGACACACAGGCATTTTACTAGGTGCGTGTCAACATCCGCAAAGAGAAAGACAGCAGCAGGATACGTCTGTATTGCAAAGTGTCTAAAAGCATAACCTGAGTCCCCAGGTGGACGGGAGCATGCACGCATACACACACACACATCTGGCAGGCCTGGGAATCGAACCTACACCTAACTACCCTATCACACTACAGCATGACGCATTTACAGAACGCGCTACCGAGACTACTTAACACAGCACTCCCAGAGGCATACTTCTAGGTGGGTGACATCATCCGCAAAGGCAAAGATGCCGATAGGGAATGTATGTGTTGTGAGGCATCTAAAAGCATTAACGTGTCCCCAGGCAGCTGTAAACACATGCACACACACACACACACACACACACACACACACACACACACACTTGGAAGGGCCGGGAGTTGAACACACACCTACCTACTCTAACATAGTACAGCATTACACATTTACAGAACATGCTACCGAGATTACTGAACACAGCACTCTCAGAGGCATACTTCTAGGTGGGTGACATCATCCGCAAAGGCAAAGGCAGACACACAGGCATTCTACTAGGTGCGTGTCAACATCCGCAAAGAGAAAGACAGCAGCAGGATACGTCTGTATTGCAAAGTGTCTAAAAGCATAACCTGAGTCCCCAGGTGGACGGGAGCATGCACGCATACACACACACACATCTGGCAGGCCTGGGAATCGAACCTACACCTAACTACCCTATCACACTACAGCATGACGCATTTACAGAACGCGCTACTGAGACTACTTAACACAGCACTCCCAGAGGCATACTTCTAGGTGGGTGACATCATCCGCAAAGGCAAAGATGCCGATAGGGAATGTATGTGTTGTGAGGCATCTAAAAGCATTAACGTGTCCCCAGGCAGCTGTAAACACATGCACACACACACACACACACACACACACACACACACACGTGGAAGGGCCGGGAGTTGAACACACACCTACCTACTCTAACATAGTACAGCATTACGCATTTACAGAACATGCTACCGAGATTACTGAACACAGCACTCTCAGAGGCATACTTCTAGGTGGGTGACATCATCCGCAAAGGCAAAGACGCCGATAGGGAATGTATGTGTTGTGAGGCATCTAAAAGCATTACTGTGTCCCCAGGCAGCTGGAAACACACACACACACACACTTGGAAGGGCCGGGAGTTGAACACACACCTACCTACTCTAACACACTACAGCATTACGCATTTACAGAACGCACTACCGAGATTACTGAACACAGCACTCTCAGAGGCATACTTCTAGGTGGGTGACATCATCCACAAAAGCAAAGACGCCGATAGGGAATGTATGTGTTCTG
This sequence comes from Protopterus annectens, assembly GCF_019279795.1. Lineage (NCBI taxonomy): Eukaryota > Metazoa > Chordata > Ceratodontiformes > Protopteridae > Protopterus > Protopterus annectens. The sequence continues at coordinate 618,911,782 of NC_056732.1, read as the reverse complement.
AGGCATCTAAAAACATTACTGTGTCCCCAGGCAGCTGGAAACACATGCACACACACACACACACACACTTGGAAGGGCCGGGAGTTGAACACACGCCTACCTACTCTAACACACTACAGCATTATGCATTTACGGAATGCGCTACCGAGATTACTGAACACAGCACTCTCAGAGGCATACTTCTAGGTGGGTGACATCATCCGCAAAGGCAAAGACGCCAATAGGGAATGTATGTGTTGTGAGGCATCTAAATGCATTATTGTGTTCCCAGGCAGCTGGAAAGACGCACACACACACACACACACACACACACTTGGAAGGGCCGGGAGTTGAACACACACCTACCTACTCTAACACACTACAGCATTACGCATTTACAGAACGCGCTACCAAGATTACTGAACACAGCACTCTCAGAGGCATACTTCTAGGTGGGTGACATCATCCGCAAAGGCAAAGATGCCGATAGGGAATGTATGTGTTGTGAGGCATCTAAAAGCATTACTGTGTCCCCAGGCAGCTGGAAACACATGCACACACACACACACACACTTGGAAGGGCCGGGAGTTGAACACACACCTACATACTCTAACACACTACAGCATTACGCATTTACAGAACGCGCTACTGAGATTACTGAACACAGCACTCTCAGAGGCATACTTCTAGGTGGGTGACATCATCCACAAAGGCAAAGATGCCGATAGGGAATGTTTAGAGAGTGAGCGGTCTGAAAGCATATTACCGTCCCAAGGTAGAAGTACACAAACACGCCAGTGCTGTCAATGGGCCAACTAAATATCTATGGAGCACAACAAACACTGAATAGATATGGGATGCACCACAGACAGTACACACTTTGAGAGAACAACAAGTGTGTCCAATGTAGGCATCCATCGTGACATTGAAATTGGACATCTCGTGCCTGGATGACCACCATGGCTATACAGAATGTCAATGGCCATGCCCACACGCTTAGTATCACACGTCTGTTTGGAATGTACTGTGTGTCCATCTACACAACGGCGTACTGGGCATGCTCACACACATAGCTGTTGCAAAGGGCCATTTGCATGCACACGGAGTCTAATCATGGAGGGGCGCAGTGTGGAATGTATTGTGTGTCCATCTACACAACGGCGTACTGGGCATACTCACACACTTAGCTGTTGCAAAGGGCCATCTTGCATGCACACGGAGTCTAATCATGGAGGGGCGCAGTGTGGAATGTATTGTGTGTCCATCTACACAACGGCGTACTGGGCATGCTCACACACTTAGCTGTTGCAAAGGGCCATCTTGCATGCACATGGAGTCTAATCACGGAGGGGCGCAGTGTGGAATGTATTGTGTGTCCATCTACACAATGGTGTACTGGGCATGCTCACACACTTAGCTCTTGCAAAGGGCCATCTTGCATGCACACGGAGTCTAATCATGGAGGGGCGCAGTGTGGAATGTATTGTGTGCCCATCTACACAACAGCGTACTATGCATGCTCACACACTTAGCTGTTGCAAAGGGCCATCTTGCATGCACACGGAGTCTAATCACGGAGGGGCGCAGTGTGGAATGTATTGTGTGTCCATCTACACAACGGCGTACTGAGCATGCTCACACACTTAGCTGTTGCAAAGGGCCATCTTGCATGCACATGGAGTCTAGTCATGGAGGGGTGCAGTGTGGAATGTACTGTGTGTCCATCTACACAATGGCGTACTGGGCATGCTCACACACTTAGCAGTTGCAAAGGGCAATCTTGCATGCAGATGGAGTGTACACACAGAAGGGCACAGTAAGGTATAACTGCCCTCACGCACAGGGCGGTTACGCATGCAGTGACCTGTACACACACAGCTGCCATCACAGCTGTCACAGGTGCAGGTCACACACTGCAGTGTACACTGTAGCTGTCAAGTCAGCACCATGTCGTTGGTGAAGCACTACACAGCCTTACGGTCCCACAACACCATGTTGCACATGACCACTGGGCTGTACAGTGGTGTACACCAGCTGTGCAGAGTACACATGTACCAACAGGGATCCAACAGGTGTTATGCATTGCAACGATGCCAGTATACATGAACAGGTCGACTCATGACATACCATGGCCCTTACACAGCTGTGACACCTGACTGTTGCTGTACACCAATCAACACACGTCTGGGTCCATCGTACATGTGATTGCGTGGATGTGTGCATGGACTGCACACACAACACATACATACATGGCCTTTGACGTACCTCGTGCATAACACTGGCCCAATCAATGCTACACATGCGAATTGAAGGTGGGCCCATGTCTGTTGAATGCTCACACTACAGGGGGTAGCAGTGTTGACTGGGACACATACCTCTGTACTGGTCACCTGTGACACCCGTGATATCATACCGCAGTCCATGTGTCATGTATGTCAACACACATGTCCAACAATAGCAAGGCATACAAACATGGCAACAGGAGACACATGTGACATATGTACTGTGCATGCAGCAAACATGCATGTGCAGTGGCCGATGTCCGTAACATAGTTGCACCTACCTACGACATGCAGACACAATGCAGACCCATCACTGACATCTGTATACAGTGACATACAAACAGCACGTATGGAGGGATGTGTGTACGTAATGTGGTGAGCCACCTGTCTAGATGTATGTGTGCAGGGGATGGCTCATAGTTGTGTCACACACCATCCTATCATGCCATGTGCTAACTGTACGCTATGTCGCTGTTACATGACGGTGCTGACATAATGCATACACAGCGGTCAGGTGTTAACAACTATATGTCATATGGCACCTGTAACACCTACAACCTCCCGGGTGTATATAGCAGCACATTTGCCAGATATAGCGTTGGTACACATAATGCAATCAATACCGCTGCATGTCCAGCAAACGTGTCATCATATGGCTGGTGTATCATTCCCAGCACTGCCATGTGTGTCTGAATGTGTGACCAGGGTTGCCACATATTGCGGGGAATATGTCCCAGTTGCTACACATCCCTGTACACCATTGTAGAGAACTGTACATACGTCAGTGTGGGAAGCATGACGTTCGCCGGTGATGTGCATCACACACATCGGCTGTCAGTATACACATGTGTGGTCACCACAGTGTGTGTGTGTCTGTATGTATGTCTGGTGCTTGGTGTGAGTGTGTATGCTAATATACGGTGGGAAATTATCACTGGCCCCACGTGTTGAATAACCCGTAATGGTGATGCATTGCACAACCCTGTTGATGCCATAGGTCCCAGCCATACTGGCTACCTGTGCATGTCCCTTCTCTGTGACACTTTGTGTGGGTGCATAGTACTGTGAGGGTGATGACCACACAGGCAAGGGTCCCCAGCTGCACACTATGGGGTGTGCGTCATAGTGGTGTACACCCCGTGACTGCGGCCATGTTCACGTACTGTTATGGGTCCTACTGCTGCACAGTGTGGCCTCCAGCTACCAAGTGACACCTCACATCATCATTGGCCAGGCCGCTGTGTACAACCCCTGTACCATGTCACCATACCTGTAATGTGTCCTGCTATGTATGTCACATCTCTGTCCAGTGTAGCCTGTGGCACTGACCACATGCATCAGGTGCAGTATATGTGCAGACATCTGTGTCATGTTTGTGTGTCCAACACTCAGGATGAGGGTACATGTAGCATGCTGATATTGCCAGACGTGCCTGTGTGTACTCCACAGTTACACGTGGTGGACTGCAAACACTGCTACCTGTAGACACATGCAAGTACACCATAGGAGGGAACCAGGGTATCACAACAAACATGCTGCTACAGATGTAACTGAGACACATACCGTGAACACATCACAATGCATGCTGCACCTGCACTACATGGTGTGACCGGTGCATGGCGACAGTACACAAACCTATGTCACATACACAACTCAATATTCACACACAAACTACTGCAACATACACATCCCTCACTATGCATACACACCTCTCAATATGCTGTTCACCCTGTGCATCAGAATATTTGTGCATAACCCGGCACCGATGGTGTGGATGACAGGGATGCGGCACAGGCTTCATCATATGCACAGGGTGATATCTTTGCCAGGGGCATAGGCTGCACCAATGGATAACATCATGTGTATGTGTAAGGGCCGGTGAGTTGACTGGACATATCTGTGCAGAATGCATGTGGGTGCTGTGGAGCCCTACAGTGGTGTTTGCTGTGTGCATGTATGTGTGTGTACACAGTTCTGCCATTTGTGATGCCTACACGGGGTATAATTGACAGCCCCAGATTGTACAGTGCAGGTTGTACAGCTCACTGTGTCCGTCCATGGCCACGTGACCTGTGCCTGCCTGGGGTTGCACAGGCACTACCAGGTGGAGGTACAGAGTGGCTACTGTCTGATGACACATGTCCGCTGGAAACGTGTCCCCGCTGAGACCATCCAGGGCCACGTTCACGTGGCCTGCTGTGTCCTGGTGTTGACAGCGCAGCAGCAGCTGCACTGCTACTGCTACCAGCACTATGGGAGCGGGCATGTGAGATGGCATGGTCACATCGACCTACACTAGGTGGTGTTGCTGGCCTACATCCACGTGGCCTACACCTCACTCCTACCAGGTGTTCCAGCACAGACAGCTCCCGCTCGCGGATTGCCATGCCTCGGTCAAGGATACAGACCATTTCACCTAGTCGCCTATCCAGAACATTAGCAATCTGCTGTTGAGCATTCGCCATTGCCTGGATGTTGTCATTTAGGGTGTGGATAGCAGCCCTCTGCAGCCTCTGCCCTTCTCTGTTCTGCCGTTCAGCACGTGCCTGTGCCACCATTACAGTCTGGAACATGCATCTGGTGATACCAGCTGCTGCGCTCTGTCCTGCAGGTGCATGTCTGCCAGATGTCCTCCTACGAGCAGCACTGGCCACATGCCTGTGTGGCACATCTGCAGTCATTACACTGACACCATGGTGTGCAGACACACCTTCTGTAACCACCACACGTTCCTGTCCCACGCCAACAGACGCTGACTGTCCTTCCTCTATGGCCACCGGTGATGTGGTATGTGTTGGCAGCAGAACTGTGTGCGGGGAAGAGGGGGACATAGCTGGGATGGTAACCATTGGCACAGATTCAGCCCCTGACAACCCTGCCTGTACCTCATGCATATGTTCATCACCGCTAGTATCTGTGGGGGCACTAACATTAGATGGACCGCAGGAGGGTAACGCACCTACATCACCTGTGAATGCAAAGAAATACTGTAAAGTACAACAGAAACAGACACACACACCGACACACACATATACACAGACACACACACACACACACACACACACACACACACACACACACACACACACACACACACACACACACACACACAGACACACACACACACACACAGACACACTCACACAGACACACACACACACACACACAGACACACATACACACACACACACACACACACACACACACACACACACACAGACACACACACACACACACACACACACACACACACACAGACACACACACACACAGACACACACACAGACACACCATGCATGTGATTTGTCAGATGGCATGCAGTATGCCTGCGATAGAGCAGAGGGCATGCAGCTCAGACATTAATAGTGTTAGTAAGCATACCTCCCTGGGGTGCACACTACAGCAAGCAGGTGTCATATCAGTAGCCATGCAGGTCACACAATCATGGTTGTATGCATGCATCTCCATGATACACCATGTGGGCCAGAACAGTATAACAGTACACGTCTGACATGCCCTTGACATGTAATCTGCTGACATGTGCATTAACATGCATACATGTTTGACACAATGGTGTCCTGACACATGTACAGCATCATAATGGGCTTCACATTGCAGTGTTGTGTGTATGCCCTACAGATAGAATGCATGTTTATTAAATGTGCATGAGCACGAGAGGGTAGTATGAGCCGACTACATTGCTATACAGTGTGAAGTACAGACACTGTGCCATTGTATGGCAACATGAGGCATGTATGTTGCTGTAGAATGCATAATGTGTACACATTGCATAGCCATAACAGCAACACAGTCATGATGTTCAACAGATCGTATATGGTAGACTTCAGTGACACCTCCAGTAGCTGTGCACAGGCTTTTAGGTTGTCCACTGTACCACATCAACTGTATAATCAGTCAACTAGGGCTATAATTGGACCATGTGTGGACAATGTGCAACAGGGTGTATACACATCCCATGTACTGTGTGGCTACATGTCTCAGGCCATCCCCCATGGCCATGTGTGCACATGTGGTGGCCATTGTGTGTGATGGGCATCTTCTCCACATGTCTGTGTGGTCCCATATGATATACACCCATACATGTCAGATATGTCACATTCCACAGGTCTATGCAGACAACGGGTTGTACGTTTGGTATGTGGGGTATAGGTCATGTGATAGTGTGACAATATTGCAGACAGGACACTAGATGTCTGGGACATGTCTAGTGGCACATCACAGTGTGTGCACCCAATGCGGGGGCATATGACACAATGGTGGCACTTGTGGGCTGCCTATATCACAGCTCACTGTGTGGTACTGTGTGCGTACCACACATGTTGTTCCAATGCATACTACATATGCCTCCATTGCAGAACACCTCCACCATTGTATGCACAGCTGACCACAAATGTCGCAATGACATGTACTTTGGTTTCAAGTCTGTATATCATTACGTTTGCATATATTGCACATGGGTGGAGTGTGTGAATACATGTTGGTGCAACCTGCATATTGTGACTGGAACAAACATCAGGTGTGCAAATGTTAACTGGCCACATGGCAAATAGATCTACACTGTAACATGCCTGATACTGATGACAGTCTCACCTGCAATGGACCCATGTCTGTGCAGCACGCCAGAGGTACCTGTATAGGGGTGACACACCAGTATGTACATTATCCATGACTGTATGACAGCCACAGGTTGCACTGTGCATGTGCACACATTCACCTGTGTAATAGCATATAGTATGCACATGTGTGCATACACAATGTAGCATACTGTACTATGCAGCATGTGTGTCCACATACCTGGCATATGTTGTTACTTTACATTATGTACAGTGACACATGCAACTACATGGGATATAATAGCCATATGTGCATTACTGACTTACCAGGCAACTCCAGGCTCATTCTTTGGGAGACACCCACCTCCACGATGGCAGCTAGTGTTTCTGGAAGCTGTTCCCTGGGTGTCCCCAGACTGGCCAGTAGCTCCGCGGCGTGTGTGAGTGGGGGCTGGGTTGGTGGCCCACCACCTGTTCCACCTTGTTCCCTGGCGATTGCAGTGGCATGCTGTTTTGCATGTTGTATCAGGTCCGTGCAGTGTCTGCGCACCTGCTGGTAGGTGCGGTTATGGCCACCCACATCGTTCACCCTCCTGCGTAGATCCTGCCACAGGTCATCCCGCTGCTGGGCATGCTGTGGCACATGGCTGAACAAGAAGTCATAGTTGTCATGGAGCAGTGGGATGAGGACATCATCCTCCTGGCGGGTCTATGCTGGGAGGCGTGTACGGGGCATTATCTGTAAAACATAATGATGGTGACAGGTCACAGTTTCAGAGATGTACAGAGATACTGCTGCACATACATTTCTATGACATCTACTGCATCTGCACAGTTATCTTTGCAAAGCACCATGACACTGACACGACTGACGTGTTTGTGTCACACATGTCACACCCATTATGCATTGGATATCATCACCATTTATGTGTGTCACCTCATTACAGTGTTCATACTCCATGTAAATGCTGTCTTGCTGTGGGCATGTCTATCTGCCTGCACTTGTGTTCTTACCTATCTGCACATGCCTCGATGTGTCCACGGTACTACTGTTGACCTGGATGCTGTGTATATGTCACATATCAGCACAGACACAGCCGGAATGGACTTGAGCAGTGACAATGCACACATACGCATGGACACCTGTACATGCATGTGTTTTGCCATATACATCTACACAGCACTGTACAACTGTTCAACATCCTGACACGGATCGCCTGTATTACACATGTGATAGACATGGGACAATGGATAGTCAGATGACATTCGCAGGGTTGGTCATCAACCATAGCATGTGCGGGCATGGTTTCCACACTGTTACAGATGGCCATTGTGCCACCGCAAGCTGCATCAGTGCCACATTACTGATCCAGTCAGTTGATAGTACATCTACCATGCGGCCATCACACCATGTATGACTGGGATGACATCTGCAGCTTTGATGGACAGGCTTGCATGGTATGGCGGGAGTATGTCACATGTATGGCACAGGGATCTGTCCAGCCTGTGGCAATCCTAGTATTGGAACAGTGGCTGTCCATGACATATGTCATATAGATCAGGATATGGACATGTAGCATGTCCATCATCATGGTGTAGCAAATGTTCTTCTGCAAGGTAGACAGCATGCTGCATAGTGGAGGTTTGGATTGTGAAGGCTGTTCTCGCACATCCATGCATAGCCATTACCCCTTACAGGTGGTATGTGATCCAATATTGGTCACCACAGTGCTGTATATGCCTGGCCAGTGATCTCCGTGCTCATGGATGGCATCCTGACATGACATGGGTACCCCAGATGACTACCTAAGGGGCCTGGAGATGTCACCATGTCGGGGGTGCACTGCACAGCACCATCCCTTACACAGTGTCCATAATGTTGACCACAGCCTAGGTAGCAGTTTATGGGTACAGGGATGTTCACCTAGCAGTGACACTGCTGGTATCATCCATCAGACTGTGCACATATGTGACACACCTCACACACACAGCCCATTCTGTATGTTGTTCACAACACTGACACAGCTAAACTGATAGGTCATGGCCATTCACAGCCTCACATACACAGATGGCTAACATTTGTCTGTGTGGTATGGGCTACAATGTGGGTGGGGTACAATACATTAATCCTGTTCTACTGTATCTGGCACAGATGTGCTGTGCACATGTCACTGTTTCTCCTTTTGTAGTTGTGGGTCTGTCAACAGGCCACTGGTGGAACACACCTGTGACATGCAAAGGTATTTGTAATCAGATATCCATGCTATCTTGTACATCTGTACTGCTAACATCTACAGTGCTAATGGTTCATGGACATGCACACCATACTCAGCAGGGTTATAGAGCGGTGCCACCCTAAATGACTGTCATCACCTCTTGTGGGTTGATATTATCCAACACCCTATCTGTATTGTATGGTCATGCTAGGCACTTGTTCAGAACATGTGAGCATGTCATGAGCTACTGATTACTATAGCGCCCATTCCACACCACTTCCCACAGGTACACTGGCTGTCCTACACTTCCCAGCTTGCTTAAGGTATGACAGCTGTTGTACACACGTAACGCACATATCCTGTGGGACATGGTTGTATATGCAGGCATGTCCAACTGTCACATACCAGTGCTACTGCCTGTCTATATGAGGGATATGTCGTACATGTGGCAATAGAGCAATTGTGTCATGTACACATTCAATGCTCACTTCCCAACATATGGCACTACAGCCTGTAGGGGATGCACGTCTGCAGCCGTGCTGGGCCATAGCTCTCAGGTGTACCTCATTATGGGGAACGTACCTCATTTGGGGTTCTAAAAGGTGCATGTTCCTCAAGGTTCCACACTGGAAGGGTACGCCACACATTCATTGTTGTACATAGTTTACCTGCTAGCCATGGCTAGATTGATGAGAATCATATTAATTCATTGGAATATCTGTTTTATACATAAGACCAGCCTATTTTAGCCATCATATGCCCTTCCTAGTTGACGCTGTTAGTAAGCCAGTTGTAAGTGTTCCACGTTTTGCCCATTTGTCACACTGTATGAGGGCTAATGTTCCTCATTTTGGGGACAGGAGGATGACAGCTATGGCTGGGGGTAATGCTGTCACTAACCCTGACTGCACCTGACAGTCATTTGGGGATGTGTAACATTCGCAACACACCCCACCCATCACATTGTCTCACATAATCTACACCACTGGCCACACCTACGAGGACAACCTGTGCAGTACGTCTCCATACTCACTGTAGGCACCAGAGGTAGCCCCCATCATGGAAGACAATATCACCAGCTTATAGCCCACAGACTCATGTGTGCCCACCACATACAGCCAATAGTGTGTTATAACATTCACAACACACCAGTCATAGCTGACTCTGTAGGGTGTCACACTGCAGTTCCACACAGCAGGCTACACAAAGCGTTATTCGCTTACATCTTGCTGTCGGGTAACTGCTTCTGCAACATAACCTATGCACCCATGCCACACCTCTCCAGGTACGATATGTCTGTCATTCACCATGTTAGGGTGACTTCCCTGTGATGCCACTTCACAGACTACGTGTGCAGGGATGTGCAATAGCTCACCAGTCTTATAGCCCTGAGGGTGTGGGCCTAGCCCTGGGGAGCATTTTGCATTCATCTGGACACGATACCACTGTACAGTGACCAACTGTGTCACTGCAACAGTTGCCTATGTTCCTATTGTCATTCCACAAGCATGTGGTATGTGTCCACTATGACTGTCATGGTCAAACACAATGCTGTGGCACAAATGACTTGCACCTGTCAGCCCTGGGCATACAGCTCACATGCTAGGCTCTTGCTGCTTCTATACTGCCTGTCCTGCACAGCTTCCAATAACTGTCACCGGCAGGGTGGTAACTGGCATGCGCGACATAGGGTCATGTGACACATTGCTTGCATCTTCCCCTGTGATGCACGCAGGCAAGGCACACCTTATAATGCACCACTCCTACATCTCTGCAGTGACTGGGACCTGCCTGTAGGCTCTGCAGAGCACACCTGCAATGACAGGTTATAGACGGACCATACCTTCCAGGCACATACCTGGACCGGCACACCCACAGCTGAGGGGTTTCCATATCCCACTATATTGTCACACATCCTGGCAAGTTGCTTAGCACAATGCATCAGAGGTGCTCCACGTGCAACTAACTGTGTCCGGGACCGCTATACACATTGTAACAAGCGACAGAGTCAACATCATACCCCACAGGTATCATACCTTCTATGGTGGTATAGTGGACAGTGGGCCACAGCTACTACTGATGTGTGACTGACACTACCCCACACTTCACTGGGATAGCCACTCATGTACCGACACATCCATGAGTCATACCCTCCACTCAGCTGGATCAACACATACACACCACCTCCAGGACCTACATTACCCTTGGCATGGACACTACCACCATGTGACTGATGTTACACACCTGGGGTTATTCCCTCATTGGTGGATTCCAAACATATGCTAATCTACCGTGTTAGCCACATCCCCGAAACACACCCATCACAGCATACACAGTACATGTGTACTACTACACCTACTACAGACGTCTGCTGACAGCTGTTGTTGACATCATGACACCCGTGCAGATGGACAATGCACATACAAATGCTGACACATACCCCAGTGCACTTAATTAGCATGTACACAACTGCATGGATCATGCTATTCCACACAGAGCCATGATGGTACACACCAGATAACAGACGCCATTCTGGTGGTCATGTTCCATGGACATATGATGTACAACAACAGGTGTAGGCTGTTGCACAGTGGTGTACATTCCCATGTGTGGGGTGGCTCACTGGTCAGCCGTGGTGGGGCCACAGGGTCCCTCATCACATACTCCCAGACTAGCTACGTAAACATGACTGACACACATTCCGGGATGTACCACCAGGCATTATGGTGGTATGTCAGTATTCGATGGCAACACCCACGTCTGCTGTCACATACAACAGTCACTCAGGAACATTGCAGACCCAGGTATTGTTGGCAACATGCTGGAGGATGGATTCAATGCTGACAGTACACCCTCTCACTCACTACAGGGCCGCAATCCATACATGAACATTGTGGTGTCCCTGTGGTCACACCTACACAGTACTGACCTACACTCTATGTGTCCTGGGACACTGGCCCCATGTCACCTTCCAATGTCCCAGGCTGTGATGTCCACCAACCTCCGAATTACATGTCTCACCACTAGGCCACCATATTCAGTAATAGCCTTGTTTCAGACATTGTAGACCATGAATGGCACATGGCAGCATTTATCACACTACACACAGGTGGCACCACATTGCACGAGTGGGACTATAGTCCTACACACCTGACTGGACTGTTCTGCATGGCTATGGGGCACATCATCAGGGACATCATTCTCAGAGACATTGTTGGTCTCCCGTCCTCTGCTGCCACCCGGGTTGGGCTTGTTAAGGCCAGCGCATGGCCCCTACACATGGTGGACTCCTTTCATACAGTTACCAGGGCAGTTGCTGATGGTACAGGAGTCCACACATCCTACATTGTCCTCTCATTGCCTTTCAGCACCATTCCCCATTCTGGTATTGACAACATACACATCCACCTGCACATTGTACCCTGTGTCTCACGATGTTATGCTATGTGGCTCATGGACAGGACACACAGTGAGGCCAGCATACCATAGTACCTACTACATGTCAGGTACTTTGGCATACCACGGTCCTCAGTCTTAGGGCCCTTCATGTTATGTATATGCTTCCCTGTGGAACAGGCTGGCACAGGGCACTTTCCCTGCCTGGCTTTAGAACCCCTACATACCAAGTGCCATGATTGCTCCACCAGCTAATACTGACTCTAACCATATGGATGTCGCTGTGACAGATACATAATATGACTATCATGGCAGCAAGCTGCATGACACAAGGTGCATGCACATCACCTTTGCATTACACCATTCACCCACTGACTATCACATGGATGGTGGTCCCCTACATACATATCACATTGTACATGTTTGCAGTACACACATATGTCGCACCCACTCCTGTGGTTACCGTATTGCCACTGTGGCGTGGATATCCTCCTACATGGCCACACCTATCTGTACTGGGTGTGTAACTGGTACATAGGCACCCATTGTACCTCTAAACACATGACATCTACACACATTCAAGGGTACACCACCCCATTTAGGGTGTACCTTATACAATAGCTACAGCTTTACATGCCACAACATTAACACACCATGACATTTACTGAGCTCCGACAGTGTTGATTTGCGGATGCACTACGGACACCACATCTGTACACATTTGCATACTACATACTCAGGGGTGACCTCTGCTGGTCAGACAGGACCCATGTCCACAACATTATTGATGGATATACTCCTCATATGCAACATAAGCAGAGGCCACTGTGAGCAACATGCTCATGGATATGTGCACACACGCCAAATGAGTGGGATGTGCTTCTGGGTTACATTCCCAGACTGGACACTCACCATGCTGTGGAACATAAGTCCTCAGTACATCACGCAGGGACACTCAGTAGCACTGTTCATGTGATACCTCCCTTGGTGGTTGGGAGACACATGTAGGCCTGGGATCACTGCAGTGGCTGTACTGTGCATTGGTGCAGATGATGCCTGGCTCTGCTCTTCACAGGGCACTACCCTGGAGAAGTGCCACTAGTGTGAACACTGTAGTTGTGCTTACACATGGACTTGACAGACTGCATAGTACCCCACTATGCACCTGTGCAGCTATTACTTGTCCTTTGTGCATGGTTACTTGGTAGCCCTTCCATTTAGATTAGCTATCATGCTATTACTATGTCCCATACCTACAGGCCATATGTATCCTGTTATTGTACATACCGATAGACGGTACCTGTGGTATGCATGTTATGCCTGTTATGCTGTGTTGAATATCTGTCATATCTACCTATAATACTATACATTACACATATTTCACATAGTATCCCATGATGCAAAGCATACTTGCTCAGCGGGACCACCTTACATATGTCACTAACATTATTTGCCCATACACATGCGTGCTGTGACAGTAGATCAACATATACTATCCCCTGCTATGGCACATCCTTGTTGGACATACCCTACCACTGATGGTGGGTTGTATGGCATTGTTCTGTGTAATGGCCTCATGTAGCATCCCTTCTGGTGTCTGTGCTATGTACCTTGTGTCCCACTGCTGGACGCACAGATTCTACTAGCGTTAGTATGCTCAGCAAGACATCACTACATAAATACCTTTCCCCACTTTATGCATTGCGGACATGTTTAATTAATGCAAACCAGGCTATACATACAGTAAAACTAGTTAATACAGATCATGCTATACATAACCTTACATATCGGGCGTTCTACATACCTTGTCGTTGTTACGGCGTTTCAATTCCATCTCTCTCACAGTGTTTCCAATGTTTTTCGGTATGAACATACGGTTTGAATGTCTGGCGAGTCATCCTTATATACGTCTATACCTGAAACATGTGGATTCTTCCCACCAATTGGTGTCCCTGAGTGACTAATTACTTGCATATCAGCTGTGCAACTACTCCATTCACCAATTACGCAGCGACAGTGGGGTATAATTGGATTCTCCACTTGGGCGTTGCCTATTTGCCCTACCTTCGGGGAGACGGTCTGTATTTTGTTTTGTTATGTGTAACTGCAACTGCTATGCATGGAGACAAGTATAGTTTGGATTCATGTCCCCCGTGGATTGTGTGTGACAGGTAGAGTATTTGGTTTAACATGTGGGTGTACCTGTCATCCCGACGTCTGATAACGGAGTATTGCAATCAATACCTGTAACATGGCTGTTTATTCCATTATACTACGCCTGCAATTTTGCATGTCGCCTTTAATTGTGTCTCCCACATGGTATGTTAAGGGTTCTGCAGATGTAATTGACTGACTGGATGTATGTGCTGCTATTACAGTTTGTATTGCTTTCGTTTCTAGTGTGGGGGATATCGGTGGTTGTACGTAACATATAGGGTTTATGGGCCTTGCATTCCTACATAATCTGTACATATGTGTGTGGGCTCTGTCCCTGATTAGAGAGCTAACAGTTAGTAGACTTATGTTAAGGGATTGTACGTTGGGCTGTTGTTAATTGGTTTCTATATTATCTGCAGGTGAGCTTGCTACTTGTATACCTCCGTAATTGCAGCGATATATCAGGGGATATGTGTAGGTGACAGCTATCCCTTGTATTTCTGTCCCAGATATTTGCAGTCATTGTGGTTGTGTTGTTAAAAGAGCCTGTTTGCCATGGGTTGCCACCTTATCATATGGTCATTGTTGGACACTTGCAGGACACAAAGCGGTGTTTACAGGCCAACATGTGGCCACGGTCAGTACACAGGTAGCACATACTTTTATCCTCACTACATACCTATTGTTTTGTGACTTTGAATACCTATTATATTGCATGTGACATTTAAGTTTCTTACATACAGACATGACTATTAAATACGACTGTTACATTATATATGGGACATATTTATGTCCTACCATCTTAGACATTTGCCCTTTGTACTATTTTATGTCAGGACACACCTGCCCAGGGTGGGGATGTCCCTCCTACTGTGGTACAGGTAGTTACTGTATGCCTATGTCTAGCTATACCCACACCTACCATACTGGTCTGCCTCTGACTTGGCACCAACATACACATGTTGCGGACACACACACACACATTACAGTCACACAGAAACGCACACGGCACCCTCGACGCACACTTACACAGACCACTGCACTCACAGACTCAGTTGAACACAGTACCTACGTGGACCGCGACACTGTCAGCGGTGACTAACCATCCCTTCATATCATCATACTATTACTCGCAGATGTACTGTTCCGGTACTGTGTTCTATCGATCTTTCAGCCTCGTGGTTACGCATGTCGGTATGTTACACATTCCTTGGTTGGCGGCATCCTATTTATTTGTACCTCCATGATGTTATGACTGTCATTGGTCTATCTATCATATTTGCAGATATCGCTGAATCCATCTATATCACCATATATCCCTCTATTGCCCTTTCTATCTGTATCATATATATGCATATGTGTACATATATATATATATCTATCTATCTATATATATATATATATATATATATATATATATATATATCTGGCGGGAAACGTGACAGGCACACAGCACCACCATATGCTGTAGGACTCATGTACTGTTCAGGTGTTGGCATTCCGTGTTGCACTGGCTGTTGTGTTTACAATGTTTGAGGGCTGCCTATGTAGGAGTCACACATTGGGCCACCTATACATTACAATCTACAGGTGGTCATGTTTGTGTGCCATCCATTTTACTGTGTGTGCAGGTGGAGAGGTGTCAGTCCGTAGGGGCCTACACGGTCAGAGTATCTGCTATACGTTTCCTCTTTGCCAAGGCATAGGCATATTGTGCACGCCTCCGTCTGCCTGGGGCTGGCACAGTGTGTTCATGGTCTGAATCCCTCTACTCCTGTAATGGCCTTGGCAATTGCGGTGGGCTATGAGGGCCTTCACCATTTTGTCCCTGCTGCAGCTGCTTCCGCAGGACCATATTATGTAGTATGGCACACACTATGACGATGTGGGCACACATGCCTGGAGAGTACTGCAAGGCTCCACCAGATGTATCCAAGCACCGGAACCGTGATTTCAGCATCCCGAACACACGCTCTATGATGATTCTGGTTTGTGCGTGTGCCTCATTATGGCGTTCTTGCATGGGTGTGTGTGCATTTCTGATGGGAGTCATCATCCACGGCTCCAGTGCATAGCCAGCATCCCCCACAAGATGGCCATGTGGGATGTCCCCCCTGACAAATACCTGATACAGCTGTGAGGCATGCCAGATATGGGAGTCATGGTAGCTTCCAGGGTTGCCAGCACACACATCCATGATAATGCCCTGGGCATTGCACACAACCTGGCAGTTGATGGAGTGGAATCCCTTCCGGTTTATGTAGTGCATACCCTGCTCACCAGGTGGTGACTTGATTTGAATGTGCGTGCAGTCTATCGCACCCAGTACCTCCAGGTATTGTGCCACACGGTGGAAGTGACGCATATTGCTGGCCAACTTCTCCTGAGTTCTGGGGAAGTATATCTGCTCATTAGCATGTGGTAACATGGCATCCAGGAACTGGTGTAGTACCCTGGATGCTGATGCCTGTGAGATACCCATTATATCTCCAATTGGCCTTTGAAAGGTACCTGTGGCCAGTATTCACAGGCTTACACATACCTTCGTGTCCACTGGTATGGGTTCCCCTCTGTTGTTTCTGGTTCTCAGGCGTGGCCGGCACAGCTCCACTATTTGCTGTAAGATGTCCCTGTCCACCCTGTAATGCTCTACTATCTCCAGGTCATGTAGCCCCTGGTAAGTTACCCTTGGTCTGAACACTCTCCTTCTCCTCCGAGGCCTGTGGTGGTTGTCGGCATCATCCTCAACAACACCGTCAGTCTCTGACACATGCTGATGAATCACAGCTATGACAGCTCCCAACATGTACATTTTAAAAGTTCCCCGTGTGTTTACACCTATGGTGCGGTGTTTGGGAATACACAGGTGTGTGCTGGGTGCTTACACACTTTATACTATTGTGCTGTGAACACCGATGATGTCATAGTGTGTGTATGTACGTTCGTAGCTACAGGTTACGTTATGTGTTTTACTGCTGGGACTACTATTGTGGTGCCTTTGGTGTTGAATTACATTTGCCTGCCGTGGATTACCTCTTGACCTTCCCTTTACATTTCTGCGCATTGCACCTACCATTTTCTGGCATGCATCCTGCAGCCTACTTTCATTTGTGCTTTCCTGGACCTGGCGTATCTTGCGTTATGTGTGCTACTGCCGGTCTGCTGTCGGTTTGCTTCACTCTGCTGTGTCAGGTCTCCTATCTTTGCAATCCAATACCTCCCCTCCTTTCTTTGCATTCACATACCTCCCCTATCCTGTTTTGCAGGTTTCTGCAAGCGGACTTGTCAGCTGCCGTCGATTGGCCTTCGTGGGTTGATTGGTGTTGATTGCTCATTGGTACTCCAATTACCCTACTTCCGCATTTCCTTCTTTTCTTCCCCTGTCCTTCCTGTTTATGCTATTGCTTGCGGCGCATGCATCTGATTACTGGGTTTCGGGCATGTTTCCATCCTCGTACACATGCGCTTTTGACAACATGTGTGCTCTCAGCTAAACGATTCCTCCCCACCCCTGTCCTGCAGCTTTGCTTAGCAATGGACAGGCCAGATTTGCAATGCTCCAATGTGCTTAGTGCTACGGTGGCACACCCCTCTGCTGATGTCATGTATCTCCTCTGAGCCACTCCTCGGTGTTATACCGCTGCGCCGTATGGTACAACCTTCATCCAGCGGGACATTTGCGATTCAGTATTATCTGCCTCATTTGCATGGCATTAACTGCTAATTCATAGTTACCACGCCGAACACTATCGCAAGCCCTTAGCAACGCTTGCACCTTGGTTGTGGTGTTCCATGCCTACCATTGTGTATTATGCTGTAAACCTGATTTCTATTACGTTGCGATTTTATGACATTTTTATATTATTTCTTTATGTTACAGCTTCCGCACACATGCCCTGCGGTTCTGCTGTGCGTTACTGTGGACATGACATTAAATGTTGTTATATACGCGTTGTGCATCTTTTCTTATGCCATTGGCTGTGTATTTCGCCATTGGCATATGTTCACGTTGTGATACCTGGGTCTGGCCCTCTTCCATAGCTCCGATGTTATGTTTGGGAAAATGTAAACCGTGTTTTTTGGTTTACATTTCCATGGGCTTACGCTATGCCTGCACCACTTCATGAATCGCTATATGCCTTCATTTGCATGGTGCAACACTGCACATGGGGTGATTTGCATACCTATGCCGGGGGCTGTGCAGATGTGGCGTACGCCGGTAGTGCACATGGAATTGGGTCGTACCTGAATCGCTCGGTGGCCATATTTGGTGTTATAACACCTACGCTATGCATGCGCCTGGCGCAAGCTTCATGAATCCCGGGGTGTAACTATCTTATTCAGATTTAAGATGTTTTTGATTATGTGAATGACAGAAAATTCAAACATGGTATTATTGCATACAACCCTGAGAATGACTGGTAGGATATGTTAATGAAAAGAACCCATAAAACTACAAAGCTACAAATGTATAAATGTAAAGTACCCACATGAGAAACATTCTTCAGTTGTGCATCTATTTCACTACAGATATTGTGGTCATGAACCTGCATGTTTCTCTCTCTAGCTCTTTCTCTCTGACCATTTCCATAAGAAATGTAGGACCATTGCAGATACAGTCTTTCAGCAAACAGGTATACTCACAATGTAGTCATGTGTTTCATCATGATGTTTTTCAAAAAGAACAAACCTTAGAAGTGTATTAGGTTAGAAATTGAATTTTTCAATGTTGTCTTATTTTTGCCCCTTAACACAACTTTTCCTTCTTTGTCTATTCAGTCTGTTAACCATAATCAAAGTTTCCATCATTCCTGCATTGTAATGCCTTTCTGAAGTGTTGCTTATTATTTGTACCTTCATGTTCTCTCCCTCGGTGCATCATCTATTAATAACCAAGTGAGAGATGCAGTTATCTGGCAATGCATGTAAGAGGTGATAACATTCAGCTCACAGCAGTGTGTGTGATCAGTAATCTTTCTGTGTGATCGGTCACCTTTCTAAATACTTCTGTAGCAGATATGCCATCAGGATAGGTCTTGTTTATTAGGTCAAGGAGTATCAAATAAGCAGTACTAATGCAGAGGCTGATATGGTGGTGTGGATGATATTGTTTAAGTAACCGATACATCTATAAACTATATTTC
The DNA here is from genome assembly GCF_019279795.1 of Protopterus annectens. NCBI lineage: Eukaryota > Metazoa > Chordata > Ceratodontiformes > Protopteridae > Protopterus > Protopterus annectens. Next base: position 618,892,033 of record NC_056732.1, on the reverse strand, counting down.
CATAAGGTATAGTGTTTTCTTTTCAACAACATCTTTATTAAATAATCATGTATGACATAAGCAATCTTTCATTTATATAATGAAAAAAAAAACTGACAAACCACTTTAGTTGCAAATATTATACATCACAGGCACCATTGAAACAACTGTAGTTGCAAACTTTATACATCACCTGTAATCTATCCAGTCTTTGTCAGTTAAGCATTATATATCTCATTTAAATCCTTCCTCTTAAACTGTGTTCCTTTTCTGCATACATTGTTCCCACAATTCCCATTTTCCCTGTGTAGTTTGCTACTTCCCTTTTCTAAAGAGCCCAATTCAAGATGTTTTATCTCTGTTACTATATTCACTATTTCTAATAAAGTTGTTGTTCTAGACTTTGATTTCCATTTTCTAGTAATTGCTTTTTTGGCAGCCACCATAATTAGACTCAGCAAAGTTTTACTATGTCTGGGCAATTCAGATTCTGTATCATAGCTCAAAAACGTCAATCCAATCTGTTCATCCAGCATCTTAGACACAGCAGTCTGCAGGGAATCCCTAAAGTCTGCCAGCTCATTACACTCCCAAAACATGTTCCCAGCCACCTCTTTCCTGCCCAGCATACCTCCAACATTTGCTATCCACCTGAGGAAAAATTATTTGGAGTCTACTTGGAGTATAAAACTACTCATGCAAACACTTCCAGGCAAAGATCCTAAATCTTCTTGACTTTGTTGCATATTTGGGAGATACACATATATCATCCATTGTCTCTTTGTGAATTGCTTATCCAATCTCTCTTCCCAGTCCTTTCTAAGCTCCTTTGATTTATTCTTGTAGTTATCATGCAAGATTTTATATGCTCTATTAATTATTACTTTTTTAATGGCAGCTTCTGTTCTAGATTATATTAAAAATTCTACCAGTGCTGGTATTTCATTTAAGAGCCCCCTGTTTATTTATCATTGCCTATACTCTTGATATCAATCCTTGATAAGACAATCTCTAACCTGCAGTCCAAATAAATTCTTGGCCTCTTCCCATTCTATTATATTTCCTTTTCTAGTTATTTGCTCCCAATACCTTGGGCTATCTGTTTTATTGCATATAGCTTTATCATTTTTTTTATTTGAATCAAATGTAAATCAAATAGTGTTTCCAGTATGGAGTCTATTTATCCAGTGGGACATTTGTTTTCTGACTGAGAATTGTGATTGTTGTTAGAGGTACTTTTCTGGACTGGTGTGGGGGTATAAACTTTCATTTCACTTCTGGTGGTGACTTGGCCTTGAATAAGGTAAGTAGCGGGGCTCATGTTTCCAGATTATATCCATGAGTTGTAAATCCATTAATATCTTTACTTTTTATGTGGTAGGGAAAGATGTTCAAGAGGATATTCACTGTACTTTAGTGTTTCTTCACATTCTCTATTTTCAAACTTTGTTGTTGAGAGGTAAGCCTATTCAAAATATGTATAGTTAACAAGATATTGATATTTATTAAAAACCCAAATTAAACTGCATTTTGGCCTTTCTTGGATATTAAAAATTATGTTAATTATTTTACTTGAGCGTGTATTCTGTCAAATTATTTTGTTTCGGTGTGTTTTTGTATTTACATTAATATTTTGCTTCCAGATTTACTTTCCAGAATTTTCTGTCAAATTATTTTGTTTCAGTGTGTTTTTGTATTTACATTAGTATTTTGCTTCCAGATTTACTTTCCAGAATTTGTTTTGCCATGTCTTCTAATAAGCACTACACTGATTTGAGTTACTGAACACTTTTAAATGCATATTCATTTTAACTAATATATTTATTTACTAGCTATCTGGCTTCACATACTATACTGTTGATACTTTGTTTATGCATATTTTAATTTTAAAAGTTTATCAAATTTGATCTCATGCATTTTAAAGCTTTGTATATTTATTTATTTATTTATGTAATATTACCAAAATATGTGTATAGTGGTTAGGTTTAATCATCAAAGTTAACACCAATTTAGCGATGTGCTGTTCTGGCATACAAGGCCCTTATATCCAAAATAAGGACCTTATATCCAAAATTACTGGGTACTACCCTTTATTGAAATGCATGTGACTGCCACAGTATTAAAGACAAAATTATATTGTTCTGGGAATGGCACTGAAAACAACAACAAAAAAATAAAGAAAGCAAAATAGCTGTCTTTGGCGGCTTTAGAAGTGGCAGAGGAAAGCAAAAAGCATTGCTGGCTTTATGTATAGGTGGCCACATAGGGTGCCATTCTGCTAAGGGCACTTTTGAGATATTTATTTATTTTCTTAAAGTAAGGAAACCAGGGAGTTCTTCACTTTAATAAAATAAATAAATAAACATATTGCAGTACCCCTGGTGTAAGGTAAAACAGCCACAGCACCATAGGGAGAGTGCTGTACACCTGGCCATTAAATTTGTTGGCCTCCTTCTCCATCTCACCCACAATCTACCTAGGCAACAAATCAGGTAGATAGTTTATGGAATGGAACAGGGCACTAACACATTTGAAAGTGTACAATGTAGGGAATATCGAAATTGTACAGTGACACATCTGTTCTATCAGCACTAATGTGAGTAAAGTTTTTATTTTTTTTTTAATGTTATTACTGGCAGGCAACCAGCTATGCTAGACAACTGTCCAGGAATGGGCTAGCCATTGTGTTTAACTTTCCCTGATTTTGCATAACTTCCCTGATTTGTCCTTTTATTCTTGTCCCGTTCCTCATAAAAATGTTAATTTTCAGATAAATCACTGTGGGTTATGGTCAATCAAGAATGCCAGATGTTAGAGTGTTATTCTTCTTATTCTATAGAGAATGCATGCTGATGCAAATCTTATTGTTCTACTAATTTTCTAAGTGTATTAAAGCAACTTATAAAATTGCTGTGCTGTCTGTGGAGGAATATGTCTAACCACTGTTGTTTGTACACTATTCAGGTTTTTGTCAGGTTAATGCTATTTGTATGAAGCAATATGGAATACTTTAATGTGTGTCCACTGTTTGTGTTGAATGAAATACATTACACCATTTTTTATCTCAGTCAGAGATCTTAAGTGTACCCAGAAGTGGCTATAACTGCTGGGTGGGAGCTGTATGTTGATGAAAGCAACTGATCTTCTTGTTGTTTATTAAATTTAAACAGTTACTAACCTGGCTTTCCAGGACTAGTGTGCATTTGTGTGCAGTAGGATTGAATGCTTTATTAATGTGACTATTATTATTATTTATTTAAAAAGGAACTAAAAATACTTCATTTGCTTTCAGAAGGTGGTATGCTCTAGCATTATGTTATAGCCTTTCTGAATGCTTCCAGACTGTGAAATGCTCTACTGCTAGTTGTATTAGTCTATAGCATATTATATGTTGAATCATGTCTCTTATAATTTTTACTATAATATCACTTACACTTGTGCAGTATTCCATTGTGTTTCTTACTTTATGAGCAAACAATCTGTATGTTGTATGTATATATGTTCAAATGTACAGCATATTTGTATGTATACTAGTTACAATGTGTACTGATGGTATACTAAATAGTGATTGATATTTCTTGAAGGTTTTCACCTCTGGCATCTACTGAAAATGGGTTTCGAAACCAGTTGGACTTTCCAGGTAAACAAATGCAAATAACTAAATAAGTATTTTTAACATTGTCAGACATCTGTGATGTGTACAGTCAGTAAGCTAGCTGTAACTGATTAGTACAGAAGCAATATCAATGGCAGATTTAGTGGTGTACTATGAGAGCTAAAGCTTCCTATTAACAGCCTGATGTTTATTCATTAAAAAAAAACAGTACCAGAGTTTCCAGACTTTAAAATAATCAGTAAAAACAAAATGAAAACTCCAGCAAAGCTAGAACTTCGACTGAGTGACCTCCCAAACCTCTTGCATCAGAGGCACAAGGGATATATGCAAATGACCCTTATAAAGATCAGATGTTTCAGCTAATTGGTGATTCTGAATGCCCATGACTTGTTTCATCATTTTAATGGACAATTTCAGGTCAATAAAGCCAAAGCCCACTAGCTGTGGATATGCATATTTCGGCTTTGTTATGACCTCTTCAGCACAGCACAAGCAAAGTGTTTGACTAAGCATGAGAAACACAGGGCTGGTATACCCAGCTGATGCCCATTATCATTAGGGTCACTGCAAAAATATCCCAGACAACAAACTAAAATAATAAATGAGAAGGTCACTGAAAAACCAATCAGTAAAAACAAAACAAACACTCCAGCAAAGCTAGAACTTCCACTGAGTGACCTCCCAAGTCTCTTGTATCAGAGGCACATGAGATATATGCAAATGACCCTTATGAACAACAGGTGCTTCAGCTAATTGGTGATTCTAAATGCCCATGACTTGTTTCATCATTTTAATGGACAATTTCAGGTCAATAAAGCCAAATCCCACTAGCTTTGGATATGCATATTTCAGCCTTGTTATGACCTCATCAGCACATCACAACCAGAGTGTTTGACTAATCATAAGAAACACAAGGCTGTTATACTCAGCTGATGTCCATTATCATTAGGGTCACTGCAAAAATATCCCAAACAACAAACTAAAACAATAAATGAGAAGGTCACTGAAAAAAAAAACAATCAGATAAACAAAATGAAAACTCCAGCAAAGCTAGAATTTCCACTTAGTGACCTCCTAAACCTCTTGTATCAGAGGCACATAGGATATATGCAAATGACCCTTATGAACATCAGGTGTTTCAGCTAATTGGTGATTCTGAATGCCCATGACTTGTTTCATCGTTTTAATGGACTTTAAAATAAATAAGATTATGACATTTTCACAGCAGCTACAGCTGTGGCATTCTTTGGGGAGTATCTACACACACCATTATAACCATTCATTTTGTCAGAATTGTGCTCTTTCCTGCCTATGTTCTACATAATGAATCAGGTAGATTATTGGTGGAATGCAGTACAAAGCTTGCAAATTTTCAATGGATATCATGGTAGTGGGTGTAGTGGAAAAAAACACCAACAAAAAGAGCTGCAAAAGCTGTGAGATATTAGTTTTTTGTTTGTTTTACAAATGCTGGCAGACAACCAGATATAGGAAGAAGGCTGCATTTCCAACAGTAGTGTTGAAGTACTTGTGCAGATGCTGACCAACTATGTAAAATAGACTTGAAAGTGTCACCCTTAGTTTGTGCCTTTATTTATTTAATAAATGTTCTCCCAGTTGATCGTATAAGATGTATACAGACAGTGGATTAGCTATAATTGGTATATGGATAAAAATGTGTGACTGTTGTTTTTTTGCTCATTATTTTTGCTTTGCAGGACTAATGTGATTCCAAATCAGGGTACTTTATGATTGCTGCTGTTTGTCTGGAACAAAGTTGAATGCTATACAAAGCTGGCCATTTTAGTCATAATCATATTTTGAAGATGTATTCAGTCAACAAAGAGGCTATAACTGCTGAGTGAAGTGAGGTGTCTCTAGATGAAAGTAACTGATTGTTTTGTCGTTTCCCAGTTTAAATAGTTATTAATCTGTTTTTACAGGACTAGTGTACCTTCTTCACCACAATCATACATCTGAAGTATACATAGTCAACAATATAGCTATACATTCTGGGTACAAAAGCTGCTGGTCAATGGAAGTGACTGACTCTGCTGCCTTGATGAAGTTAAACAGCCATTAATGTCACTTTGCCTAGTGTACATTTGTGTAAACCAAGTATATACTTAAAATAAATCTCTGGCTTCTTTGTAATCAATCATCAGTGGTATACACCATCAATAAAACTGCTATAATTGATGGGTACAGAATCCATCTGTTAGTGAATGTAACTTACCCTTGCTCTTGTTTGATCACTATTAAACAGTCATTAATCCGGCATGGCAGGAGAGGTGTCATACAATGTATTTGCTGAAATTAGGGTAACACATTTAAGAGTAATAGTTGAACATTATCTCTTTCACTTTGCATCACCATCAGACCTTAGCAGCACTATACCATGATAAGTGGTTATCTTTGGTAGTCTGAGCAAAATGCATGTGGAAGGAATTGCTCATATGTGCAGTGAGTAGTGTTGCCATCTCATAATGCTAGAGTCTCTGATTGAGTTCTTGGCTGTGATTCACTCTGGATTCAGCATGATCTCCCTGTTTCTGTGTGGGTTTTAGCCAGATGCTGTGGTTTCTAATGGTGTCCCAAAATATGCCATAGTGGATTTGATATTCCTTCACTTTGTCTGTAGGTAAGTGTGCAGTGTGTGTGTTTGTGTGTGTGTGTGTGTGTGTGTGTGTGTGTGTGTGTGTGTGTGTGTGTGTGTGTGTGTGTGTGTGTGTGTGTGTCTGCCTTTGTATCTGCTTGTGTTTGTGTGTTACCTGTCTTGTCAAGGGCAGTATAAGTACAGTATTTGTGTGCATATGTGAAAAAAATAGTATCACTAATTCTAACTGTGGATGCACACAATATAAGTGGCATAATCTTCTGGATAGCATTAGAAAATCAGTTAACAGGTCATTATATTTTAAAAATAAAGCAGAAGAATGTTTGGGATACATGAACCCTATCTGGGAATAGTGACTGCCTCTCTACCTCTCCCAAAAAGTAGTCACAGATCATTAGAGCTCCTGGGGACATGGTAGCCCTCACACCATTAGCTGTATAAGGAGGATTTTGACACAGTCCAAGTAAAGGGGTCCCAATCTTCAGCTTCTTTTCTAGGATTCATCTTCATCTAATCTAAAATCTTCCCTGCCAAGATATGTGCACTGAAGGTTGTTATACCCTATATGAGGACTGAGAATGGTATTTATTATTTATTTTAATGTTGACAATCATACCTTAGATTTAGCTATAGCCCATCTAGTGACAGTGTGCTCTTTAAGAGTAGCAAATTGGAATACATTACTGTGATCATTACTTTTTATTGTCCTCACAATCAAGCATCAGAGAGGTAAGAGGAATAATGTCTCTAAAGGTTTGACAACATCAAATTGAAATATATTACTATGACCATTTTTTTTCACTTTTGTCCCAGTCTGACATTAGAGGCTTACACAGAAATTAACTGCCTTTTAGGGATAGGGTGAGGAGGCATGTTTTATATGTGTATGGCAGCATCAACCTGATATATTTTGCAATATCATGCACACATTCAAGTCACTGCACCACAGGTACCAATATGATTCTATCATAGTCCATGTGAGTACAAATTACATGGGATGTATCTCACTAGACTATATGAGAAGAGACATCTATCTAAATATGTATCACAGACAGGTATGTGCATTGCATTGCCACAGTATGAACAGAAAATTATTTTAATAACTGGCTTTTTTGGTATCACTCCAGGGGAATCCAATATCTATCAGGATGGGAGGACATGGTTAACAGACCATGTTGCCTTGCCAAGGATGGTCTACATTTGTTCCCCCTGGGCTTTTGAATACAGGATAAAACTTCATCTATCCCCTTAAAGCCTTTTTTAGCAATGTCAAAATAACAAAACTACCAACATAACAGAAAAAATCAAGTTAACCTTAAGGTGTTATTGCTCAGTGCTTGGAGCCTAAATAAGAAACTCCACACCCTGCCAAGATCTCCTCACTCTGGAGAATGTAGATATCTATGCTGTCACCAAGACTTGGTTTAAAGCCACAGAAAATACTCTGGCAATGGAAGGCTACAATACCTTCCACTCATTTAAAACAACAGGGGCTAAAGGAGGAGTCTTGATCTACATTAGCAACAATACAATTTCAGTTGGTGAAACAAGATGATGTCCCAGAGTTCATCCACATCCAAGTCTCCATAGACAAGGTTCCTTACCATGTCTTGGCCAGCTACAGGTCACCCACTATGACCCACAAAGCTCAAAACCCTTACTTAGACCTAACAGACGTGCTCACCATCCAACCATATTCATTGCAGACTTTAACTACCCCTCTACAGACTGGGAAACAAACACTGCCTCTAACTCACAGGCACAACATTTCCTGGATGTTATCAACACAAACACCCTGGACCACATAGTGCGTACTCCAACCAGAGGATCAAACATATTGCATCTAGTACTCACCAATATGGGAGAACACTGCACCACCTTCCTTCAAGTCATGTCACGTCTTCATTGCTGATGTTGGACCACAAATCTGTCTCCCTCACAATAAAAATCAACCCAGAAAACCCAACTAAACCTGTAACAGTTAAGAATTATTCTAAAGCAAACTACATCCTATTAAGCAACAAAAATTCATGGCTCTCCCAAATCCCGAAAACTCGGCTACCTATGTAGAATTATTTACGGAAACCCAGTACAAACATGCAAATGGCAGCATTGAGTCTGCTGTACCTACCACAAGTAAGCTGAGATATAACACCCACCAGAATCCTTACCTTAACAGGGTATATATATATATATATATATATATATATATATATATATATATATATATATATATATATATATATAAACAAAATGAATTTATTTATTTTATTTATTTGACATTTGTTAATCGGGATGGTCCAACTGGGCATAGCCCTTTTTCAGCGGAGGCCTGGGGAGAAAAATCTCCACTTAAATCAATAAAAATAAAATGTTACAGAACATGAAAAATATTTACAAGAATATGACATTATAACATCAGTAAGAATAAAATGTTATAGTAAATGACAAATATTTACAAGAATATGACAATATAAGTAGTAAAAGTAAGAATATAACTCAAAGTAAAAAAAAATAATAATAAGGAAACAGATAATGAAGAAGAAACAGAGAATCAACTGGAAGGTAGCAGGAAGAAAGTAAATCTAGATTAGGGGAGGGGTTCAAGTTGGATGATTACAGAGACAAGACCAGGTACTATTTAGGTGTAATTTTAGTGTTTTCTTAAATTCATAAACATTGGAGATAATTCTCAGGGGCAATGGAAGTTTGTTCCATTGGAAGGCAATAGAACAGCCAAAGAGATACTGTTCAATTGTTTTTTTAGATTTGTAGATTTCTAGTAGATGTTGATCAGAGCTTCTGAGAGATTGAGGGGGGTGTAAAGGGAGATAGCAGAGATACTAGGGCAAGTGGAGGGTTTATTCAGGATAGAATGAATGACTAGAAGTTGAGAAAACAAGAATCGATTAGAAAATTCTAGCTAGGCAAGTGTCCTCAGGGCAAGGCAGTGATGAGATTTAAAAGACAGGTTAGTGGCAAATCTGGCTATTTTATTGTAGGTAGATTCCAATTTGGAAAGAAGGGAAGACTATAAATTAGTTAGGATTTGTGAGCCATAAAAGATATTAGGAAGGAGGTAGGCATGGGCGAGTGAGATTCTAGAGTCAGGGGTGAGGAACCGTTTATTTCTATATAATAAACCAAGCTTTTGGTGTGTTTTCTTAATACAGTGATGCACATGTAAATCAAATTTTAGCTGATGATCTATGAACACACCAATGAGCTTAGTATGGGTTTCAGGGGTAATGAGAATGTTATTTAGTGAGGAGATGATAAATGACAATTTCAACTGGCAGAGAGATTTTCAAAGGAAAAAGAGAACATTTGTTTTTTTAGCATTAAGAATGAGTTGATTATTGGATAGCCAGGCTTCAGTAAGGTTAAAGGATTTTTTGAGTAATAGTTAGTAGGTCTGTAGGGTTATCAGCAAAAGAGATAATAGTGGAGTCATCGGCATACTGAACAAGGGTGGACTGGGGACAAGATTGGTATAGTTGGTTTAGTGAAGATGTTAAAAAGAAGAGGGCCTAGAATTGAACCTTGAGGGACACCCATATTAATGGGGAGAAAGGGAGAGAGAGAGAGAGAGAGAGAGTAGAGAGTCATTTGACAGATTGCATCCTATCTGTAAGGTAGCTGTTGAACCAAGAAATAGTAGAAGTAGATAAGCTGAGTTGGGCTAACTTAGAGAGGAGGATAGAGTGGGTGATAGTGTCAAAGGCTTTAGAAAGGTCTAAGAAGAGGCAGGACATAAGTTTATTGTTATCTCTTGCAAGACAGATAGAGTTGAAAAAAGAGATGAGAGCAGTAGTAGTACTGTGATAGGGGCAAAAAACATGCTGGGTAGGGGTAATCAAGTTTTCATTCATAAGATAAGTTGAGATTTGGTTGTGAATACAATGTTCCAGAATTCTGGAAAGTGGAGAGAGAATGACTATAGGCTGATAATTTGAGAGTTCAATAGAATTCCCTCCCTTGTGGATTGGTATTATGTGGGATTTTTTCCAAATAGTGGGGATAGTAGATTCTCTAATGGAGTGATTTATAAGGCTGGAGACTGGATATGCGATAGAATTAGTTTCAATCTTAAGGAAGTGTGGTGGAATTTTATCAGCAGAAGGTGAACATGGTTTTAGCTTAAGAAGAAGGTTTTTGATATAGTTAATAGGAATAGTTTTTTAATGAGAAGGAAGAATTGTGTGGTTGAGAGGTGGTAGAAGCTGAAAGAATAGGTGGATTGGAAGTGTGCATGAGTTTACTAATGGTATCAATGAAGTATGAATTGAAGAGAGGCAGTTTCTAATGGTGTGTTATTAGGACATGGGTTAGGAGTAGAAGGATTGCCTGGATGGAAAATATGGTTAATAGTGGTCCAGATATTTGTAAGGTTTCTAGGCGAAGAAGTTTGGTGAGTAAGATAGGAGTTCTTCTTATCATTAATAACATTCTTTTTGGTCAGGTTCCAAAGTTCCCTATATGTTTGGAAGTTAGTGGGAGATTTTGTTTTGGCCCAGAGTTTCCATGCCTTGTCTCTTTTACACATAAGAGACAGTGTATAATTAGAAAGCTAAGGAGAACATTGAGATTTGACTCTGACAGTTCTGGGAGGGGCAAGATAGTCAAGAGTATTAAGGAAAATATAGTTAAATTGAGATACAGCTTCATCTAATGGTAGAAAAGAGAGAAAGGAACAATCAATAGCTTGTAGACAATTGTTAAAAGTCTGAGTGTCAAAATTAGTTAGCTTATGAAAATCTTTGAATTTATGTGCTCAAGACTGATGTGAGGAAAAACTTTGGATACATATTGGACTGTGATCACTTAAGCAGTCTGGGAGGGATTCAGGGTAGTGATAGAAGTGAGGATTAGAGAAAGAATCCAATCAATAATGGAGCTCATATTAGTAGAGTTGTGATGAAAAGTTGGAGTGGAGATTAGTTGAGTGAAGCCATAAAGGTTTATACAAGAAGAAGTAGAGTTAGAGCAAATGGTAAACAAATTCATATTGACATTACCAAGTATTATGGTCTCACTGGGTATATTATCAGACATCCAATGAAGAATATGTTCTAATAATTAAATGTTATTTCCTGGGGGAATGTAAATGGTGACTATAGATAAGGTTTTGTATTTATTAAGTTTGTAATCAGCAATGATAAGTTCAGCTGGGTGAAAAGAGGGATGAAACATGGAAGAGGGGGTAAGAGACAGATAATCAGAGTATACAATGGCAACACCTCCAGCTTTTTGTATGCTCTGTCATAACATGTAATGTTGCATCCAGAAGGAAGAAATTATTTGTTATTATTATGTAGTTTTAGCCATGTTTCAGATAGAGTGACAATGTCTGGAGAAAACTGGTCTATCCAAGAGTAAAAGTCAGGTGTCTTATTGAGGATACTATGAATATTAATGGAGTAAAGGGTTAGAGCTTTAGAGTGAGGGTTAAATGAGTTTAAAGTAGTTAGAATATCAGGTGGGATAGTAGATAGTGTATGATTGGGACCAGGGTTTGGATGAATGTCCTCAGACAGTATTAGAGGTTTGAGAGGGTGGAAAAGAAGTATAATATAGGGAGAGATACAAAGTATTTTGTGTTTGATTCTGTTAAGAGGAGAGCTCAAGAAAGGACATTTGATTTTAGGGAGAGTAAATTCAGTAAAAAAAAGAGAGAGAGATATGTGGGAAATTTAAAGTGTAGTGTAGAGAGAAGAAGTGGGACAACAAGGCTGCAGGTATAGATGATTGTGATAAGAGGTGAGAGTGCAAAGGTATATAAGAATAAAGGATATAAGGAAAGGGAGAAGTAGGGAGAGATAAACATATCACAATGGAATGAAAGGGGAATACAAGAAAGACCAGATGGTGTGTGAAAGGAGAAGGATAACAAAATAGGTAAGAATATACAGGGGAGGAAAATAGAGGGTGGAGAAAGGAATAATATAAGAAGTTGAAGGTGGGGCAAAAGGAAGAAGAGAGGAGACTAGATAGGGTAAAGAGCAAAGGAAATGAGGGGGAGGAGGGTGGAGTAGAGGGTGGAGAAAGGAGTAATATGAGAAGTTGAAGGTGGGGCAAAGGAAGAAAAGAAGGGGCTAATTAGAGTAATGAGCAAAGAAAATGAGGGGAAGGGGTGGAGTCAGGATGGTTACCTATAAAGGAAATTAAATAAGGGGTGGGTGGGAACAGGGGTGGGGTAGGGTAGAGAAACGAAGTGGGTAAATCTGAAACAAAAAGACAGTAATCTACAGAAACAATCAGCAAAGTGAAGGAATACTATAACCAGAACCAACTCTGAGACAGCAGAAAACCATAACATAGCAAAAAAATGAGACTAGCAGGTGCTTATTGATTTCAGAGAAAATGTACAGGTAAGAAGACCAGATATTTAAATATGGACAGCAGTCTAAACTGAGATAAAACACAAGGCAGAAAGCCAACAGAAATAAAAGCAGCACAGAACCTATACGTTAGTGAGGGGTAATGTTATATATTGTAGTGGTAACATCTAAAAGAGTCAAATTAGAGAAGAACAGTGTGCAAAAGAAAATGATCTGCAGAACTGTCAGTAAAAAAAGAGCGCTACCTTACAATCTAGACTATGGCAAAAGTGTCAGATAATAATACTAAGTTAAATGTAAGACAAACTCCCAAAGGAGAGTATACATTGATGTAAAGGGACTCGTCAGGTGAAGAAGTGATCTATGGTGAACTGGTACATATAGCAGCACTGTTTGAAGACACTATAGCCAGCCAGGATCCAGATAAGAGCTGTAAAAGGAAAAAAAAAAGAAACACAAGAGTAAAACTAAGAGCTAAGCAGGAAATAATACATAATTACATGACATACAGACTAACACAATTAAATTATATAGAGGCCCACAATACCCTCTTAACAAATATTAGAGTTAAACATTAAAATAAGCTAATATGACAATAATATAATCTTCAGCTATGTAAACAAAATATGTAACAGCATGAAAAGTTACCTAAGCAAAACCAGTAGCATCACAGAAAGCAACCATACTACCAGACAACCAAGTAGGTCAAACAGCGTAAAGACACAATGTTAATACAGCATAGATAATGCAGCTCTACAGCAGTTGTGAAGCAAAACTTTCTAAATATATGAGTGATATTATTCGAATATAACCAATAAGGAGAGGCTAATAACACAGCAGTAAGTATATGGAGTGCACACTGCCCAAGGGCTATAACGTGATATTCAGGGGAAAATTACATTTAAAAATGGCACCAGGAGAGACAGGTCATATTAGTAAAATCCTTCTGAACAGAGATAGGAAGGGGCAAGATAATTGACAGGTAGGAACACAAATCCAGTACATGGAATAGCAATAGAGATAAATAGGCAAGACAGGTGGAACCAAGATGAAAAGACAGTAATCTACAGAAACAATCAGCAAAGTGAAGGAATACTACAACCAGAACCAACTTTGAGACAGCAGATAACCATAAAATAGCAAAAAATTTAGACAAGCAGGTGCTCATTGATTCCAGAGAAAATGTACATTTAAGAAGAGCAGATATTAAATATGGACAGCAGTCTAAAGTGAGATAAAACACAATGCAGAAAACCAGCAGAAATAAAAGCAGCACAGAGACTATACGTTAGTGAGGGGTAGTGTTATACATTGTAGTGGTAACATCTAAAAGAGTCAAATTAGAGAACAGTGTGTAAAAGAAAATAATGTGCAGTACTGTCAGTGAAAAAAAGAACACTAAAAGAGCTGATATAAAGGAAGAGGGATATACCACTAAATATAAAAGCAAGGGGCAGGGGAATGCTACAGATAGCGTCTCGGCAGGTGTGCACACCTCACAATCTAGACTACAGCAAAAGTGTCAAATAATAATACTAAGTTAAATATAAGACAAACTCAGAAAGGAGAACATGCACTGATGTAAAGGGACTCCTCGGGTGAAGAAATTACCTATGGTGAATGGGTACAGAGAGCAGCTCTGTTTGAGGGCACTATAGCCAGCTGGGATCCAAATAAGAGCTAAGCAAAACCAGTAGTATCACATAAAGCAACCATACTACCAGACAACCAAGTAGGTCGAACAACATAAAGGCACAATGTTAATACGGCATAGATAATGCAGCTCTACAGTAGTCACAAAGCAAAACTTTCCAGGTATATGAGTGATATTATTCTATTATAACCAATAAGGAGAGGCTAATAACAGCAGTAAGTATATGGAGTGCACACTGTTGGAGGACTATAACAAAAAAGTCATGTCCAAAATCAGAAAGAGCAAATCTCATAGAGACAAGAGCTCCCTAGTTTAACTAAACAAACAAAGTTTAACATAGTCCACCAAGGCCAATTATGAGATCAAGATAGCATCCCAGGCTAAGGACAATCACAAGGCCTTCTTCAGTTGTGTCAAGAACCTTAAAGGTAACACTCAGCAGTGTGCAGACCTGGTAGTAAATGGCACAACCTTCACTGACCAGGGTGACAGCAAATCTACTGGCTGATAAATTTGGCTCTAATTAAACCCCTCACACCCCCACTACCCCTGTGAATCCCTGCTAGCATATCCCCCCAACATCAACAGTTAGCAGATCCTGGTAGTGCTCTCTAAGGTCAAAAACACTGCTTCAGGGCCCCAGTCTGATATGCAAAATCATGTAACTGAGGGACAGATGTTGACAGAAAGTAAATCAATCCCCAACTAACATACCCCTTGACATAACCCTTAGCTATCGCTTTAATAACTTACCCCACCATACAGTCACCCATAGAACTCAGGAGCAAAATTGGGTTGGGTTACTTGGTTAGGCTTGTAAAGATCCTGGTAGTTGTTAGCCTAGTATAAATCTATGAACCTATAATATCTGTGGCCTTTTGATCTTTAACTTTCATCCAAATTTAACACTAGAGTGCTACATCTCAATTTAACACCGGAAGGTTGCATAGAGGGTGACTGTCTTTTTTGGATGGTGACAAGAAGGCAAGCAGTACTGCCATAAATGACCCCATATATGATTTAAGTATGCTTGTAAACATGTGCATCAGTTCAGTACTTTCTCCAGTCCTTTAAAACTATTCTGAAAGCCTTCCTAGCCACACTATGCCTCTTTTCTTGCTCAACACCAGGGTAAAACATATCCCTATAAATGAACAAGTACCAGTCATACATTACTCCTCCTTACTCTCCCTTCTTCACTCATTTTCTTACTTCAGTTTATTTCTCTTCCTGACTCTCTTTCTAAATCTATCGCAACCCTGTTTTTTTTCTCTCACTTCATATTGCATTAACGGTTTGTAGTATACTAACTTACCTTTATTTTCAATACAAAGTGGTTAAAATTTCTCAAAATCTTAAATTATTCTCATACAAGTTGTATCTATTCTTAACTAATGTTTTCAAACTTAAAAACTTAAAAGGACAATGAATGTAGAATAATCCACAATAGAGGCAATAAAAACTAGCGTTTTCTTTCACTTTATTTTCCGTGAACTTCTTCAGAAACAAAGACAACAAGCCCCCTCATGCTTGTGTCTTTTATAAAATACATACAGGAAATGATGTCATCAGTTGACTTTTTCTATCAGCAATAAAAACTGTTTAAAACAGTAAATAAATGCAGATGATACCTTAAGTGTTGTTATCTTCTTAACTGTACATTATATTTTGTGTATTTTCACTTTTTATCTGCTTGTTTAGAAACGTCAGATAAAAACTATGTTCAAACCAGACACATAAAAGTGCAAAATGAAAGAAGTACTAACTTTTTTGTCATTCTTTTTACATAAAACTATCATACTTTTTAAAAAAACATTCTATAATCTACAATAATGTAAAGAAAATTCAATACAAAACACTTATTAAATCCATATCTAGTTTCATATACTTGTATGATATAAATCTGAATGTTGATATGCAAAATGCAAAATTCATTGTCAGACAACTCCATCATTTCGTTGCGAAATGCCACATATAAAACGCAATATTTGCATTTGTCAGAAACAGGTCTAATGCATATATAATTCACCCAAGTTTTTAAAAGTCTATCTTATTCAAATTCTCTTGTGCAAATACCCATACACTTGTCCACAATGTTTGTTTAAATTGTGTACATATGTACAGAACACAATAAACAAGTGTGTTTATCAAGCGTATGTTGACACATCCACGCTCACCTATACTCTACTAAATTGTCTAATATGGTAAACCCTATATATGCACGTGCTAAAAATCTCCTTATCTCAAAAGTTGACTTTGTCCATGAATTGACCATCCACTCACACACATAGTGCTAGTGAGATAGATGACCCTAATGTCTTGTCCCTGAATCCAATCTTGCTAACCCACACTTGTGGACTAACTTAACCTCATGTCCCTAGTCGACGTTTCTGTACAATGTCACTACATAGATTGTCTCTATCCTTGGTGTGGAAACGGTACCAAAGTACCCTCCGATGAACCGTCTGCTCTATTTGATTCAACTATTATACCAAGTATTGCTTTTAACTAACCTTGGTATCCAAACACAGGTTCAAATGTTTTCACATTATGTCTAATTTGGTATAATTATTTAAATGATATATGTTTGTATTATTTTTGAAAATTGTAAAATTATTGTTCTTAAAATATTTTTGTAATATTTTGGAGTTTTTCTCCCTGAGCCTCTGCTGAAAATGGGCACCTACTCTGTTGAACTCTCCCGGTAATCAAATGTCAGTAAATAATTAAATATATATATATATATATATATATATATATATATATATATATATATATATAGTTATATATATAGTTATATATGTATATATATATATATATATTTTATATGCGTGTCTATATATATATATATATATATATATATATATATATATATATATATATATATATAAAACATATATATAGTTTTCTCAGTGTATTTGAAATTATTCATTTTTGTCAGCTTTGAACATTAAACCTTGGATACAACTTTCTTCTTACTAAAGAAAACATAAGACTGAGGGCCAGATTCCATAAGATTTGCTCTTGGTATAAATGACCTACTCTGGTGTAAGTCTGCCCAAATTCCAAAATACTTGCTCTTGGTGTAAGTGAATTACTCTAGTGTAAGGCCTATCTATTAGCAGGCTTACACCACAGTAGGTCAGTTACACCGAAAGCAAGTCTTTTGGAATTGGGCCCATAATTTCTGTCATCATAATGATTGCTCGGGCTATCAGGGGATCAAAAGTTTGAAAAAAATCTCCAAAATGCACCTTAGAGCATGAAGAATCCTATGGCTTCTGGGGGACTAGTTGTCATAGAACTCCACCTTAATTCAGTTATTTCTCTGTAGTCTTCGCCAGTTAGTATCTTTTGAAAGGATATAGGAAAAAGTTGAGCACAACAAAATGTAATGAAATATTTTGGGGCTGGAATGGGAAGAAGGCAGTGGTTAGCAAGTTATCACATGGGCTAAACTTAATACTTTGAATTATAGATCCTTTAATGCCTTTAGTACCTGCATGGAATTTACTTTGTGCATTTCTGCCTTCACAGCTTCATACCTGTGCTTCTAGTTATGCAGAACATGAAAAGTAAATGAGTTATGAGCACACCAAGAAATGGGACTATGAAGTAATGAATATATATATACTGATATTCATGTTTGGTCAGTAGGAGCTCTCCCATCCATATTTGTTCGCTGTCACCCCACCTGTGGATACAGTTGACCTGCCTTTTCTGTCATCTATTGTCATCTGAAGTAGTGTCACCCGATGAATTGCATTTGCTGAAATCGGTGTAAAACTAATATTGCTAAGGCTATTTGTGTGTGCATGCATGTGTGTGTGTGTGTGTGTGTGTGTGTGTGTGTGTATGTGTGTGTGTGTGTGTGTGTACGCACACGTATGCAAGTGTGTGTATATGGAAGAGATGCAGTGTATTTAAGAGTAGAAAGCTGTCCATAATTGCTTTCGCTTTCCATATTGTTAATAATAGGTGGTTATTATTACTGGGCTGGCAGGAACAGCACGTGTGTGATAGTAACTGATAACTGGCACAGTGGTGCAGTGAGTAACATTGCTATCTCACAGCTCATGGCTCTCATTGAATTCTTGGCTGTGGCTTCTTCTGTGTGAGGTCTGCATGCCCTTCATGTCTCTGTGTAAGTTTATCCATGTGCTCTGGCTTCCTTTAATATTCCAAAAACATAATGTAGGTGAACTGACATTCCTCCAGTTTGCCTGTAGCTAAGCTAAGCATACAGCAAGAGTGTGTGTGTGTGTGTGTGTGTGTGTGTGTGTGTGTGTGTGTGTGTGTGTGTGTGTGTGTGTGTGTGCTTGTGTGTGCATGCGTGCGTGTGTGTGTGCGTGCATGCATGCGCGCGCGTGTGTGTGAGTGTGTGTGCATGTGTATGTGCATCTTGTGATAGACATGGCTTGTTAGGGACAGTGTCAGTATGTTCTATGTGTAGCAAAATAATATCACAGATTTTTATCTGTGGATATACAAAATATTGCTGGGCACATACATAACTTTTCTGGGTAGCCATACGAAAAAGCACAGTTGGCAAGTCACTGTATTTCAAAAATAAGGCATAAAATGGATCACAGAAAAGCCAGAAACTCAGATCTTCTGGGAACCTAATGGCTCCCTAACACTAGGCTGTATATTTTGGCACAGGTTTACTAGTAGAGTTTGTTCTGAACCCCACTTAGTCTAAAACTGACTCTACTTAAAGGCATGAACAAAAGGTTTAGAAGGTCATTACAGCTTGCGTAGGGGTAGTGTACACTTTAGGACCAAGAAGTTGGACTATATTACTGTCATTATTATTTTTTTCAGTTTCCTCAGAGTCAAAAACCATATGTTTATAATTGTGTCTGTCTCTACATGGATATGGGTAAGGAGGCATGCTGTTTACATAAATGTGACAGCTGCAGGTTGAAATGTGTTACTGTGTCCTGCTTGTTCCTTTAGTTTCAACCTAGCCTAAAGTCTGAGTGGTGCACATAACACAGTTGCCTTTTTGCAGTAGGGGTGAGGAGATATGCTGTATATATGTCTGACAATGGGCACTTGATATATTAGTGCGGCAATTTGTTTCTTGACTTACATCCCAGTCTAAAACTAAATGTATACACGGACGGTGACTGTCTTTTTCAGGGAGAATAGGGATGCAGTCACTATTTTCAGATAGGTTTTGTGTATCCTCACACTTCTCATATTATTATGAACTGCTTCTTTGGCAGACACAACTTATACCTTCCTTAACAAAACAAATAAGACTGAATTTCTTTCCTTCTTCATTATTTTTGTAAAAGACATCATTAGATGAAAAGGTTGGAAAAATGCTCTAGCATGTATCCCAGAACATCCAGAACCCCCATGGCAGACTCCCAGCTTAATTCAGTTATTTCCTCCAGAGTTATAACAATGCAGTCTTAGCCAGTTAACAGTGTATTGAAAGGCTTCAAGAAAAACTTGAAGAGCAACACAAAGTGTGAGAAAATGTAGAAGAAAAAATAATACAGGTAGTGGGGAGACCAGGATGGGGGGAATTAGAGGGGCATCAGGGAATGTGCATGGGGGAGGAGTGGGAAACATGGGAAGTGTCAAAGAACCCTTTGCCTTGGACACTAGTTCACCAAAGGCCAGCCCTGACAAAAATCAGTGAAAACAGAGAAAAGGGAAAATATGTCAAAATGAGGTTTGGAGAACAGCAAGAAGGGATAAAGAGGCATACTGAAATGAGTAGTATGAACTGGAAGATAATAGAACTAGAAATACAATAAATATCTTCAGGAAAATTGATGATGTGAAGGAAAACTTTCAGGTAAAAATGGACATGGGAAAAAATAATGAAGGGAGTTACCTTGCAGACTATATTGAGAAGAGGTGTCAATACAGATGAACTATATAAGAAGGACACTACAATCACTAACACAGTCAACGTCTAACTTCTCTGATCTAGAGCAAGACATCTTGGAGAGTGAAGATAAAAAGGTTTTAGAAAATGTACAAACAACAAAGCTGTAGGAGGTGATGGAATTCCAAGTGAATTGTTTAAAGTCCTGCAAAATGGTGGCCATGAGATTGAAAAAGCTCAGTTTATAAGCCAACATCACAGGCCCCACAAAGTGGTAGCTAACCAAATTAAATCTCTTGTGGTGTCCGCTGAGAGCTTTCATTTTAAGATTTTCCCCATGGGAAAAACCTCCAGGAAGGAGTGGGTCTACTCCAGATTTGAAGGACAACCGAACCAAAATTACAGGTCCCATGAAGTGGTAGCCACTGAAATCAAGCTAAACCAACATGGGTAGCCTAGAGACACCACCAGGATGAAAAAAAAAAAAAAAAAACAACAAAAGCCCAAGGTATTACCTCGAGAGCAGTGCTGGGTTTCTCTTGAAAATGAGCCCTTGTGTCTTGGTAGAAGCTTGTATTGCGATGTGGTCTAAGGTCATTTTTATTGTTTTCATAGTTTCATAGGTAACTACTAGGCTAACTGGCCTTGCGGTCCATTTTAAGCATACCCAATTTCTCTTTTTGTGCTGAAAATCCTCTATCACATTTGGCTACAGATTGGTCTTACCCATTCCATGGTCAATTGACATTGTAATTCCATCATGGAGCTTCCATTAAGTTGTGGCAAAAAGGTCCAGGGTCAGTGCTTCTAGATTCTTGTTTGTTTGAAGTGATGTGGGATCCACTATAAGCTGTTTTTAGAAGGGGCAGAGGCACCATAGATAAAATTGTCAGTATCCACTGGATAATATGGTAAGTAAGAGAGTCACAGAAAAATATTTACTTCTGCTTTATTGATTACTCTAAAGCCTTTGAATGTGCAGAACCATAACAAACTGTAGCAAGTTCTTAGAGAAATGGTGATAATGGGTCATCTCATTTACTTCCTGAAGAATCTTTAATTAGAACGAGAAGCAACAGAAAAAAATATGGGCTGGTTCAAGAATGAGACAGGAGAGTGTAAAGGCTGTATATTGCCAGCCTACTTAATTAGCTTATACGCTGAATGTATCATGAAATACTGGATTAGAAGAATCAGATTCTGTAATCAAAACTGACAAGAGAAATATTAGCAACCTCAAATATACAGAGACGCCTAACTTAATATGGAAGAGTTGAATGGCCTACTGATGAAGGAGAAAGTAGAAAGTGCAAAAATGGGGATACATCAAAAATGTTAAAACTATGACACCTAGCCCGTCCAATTGTTTGCAAATTGATGGGGAAGATGTGGGGGCAGTGAGAGAGTTTATTTTTTTGGGCTCAAAGAACTTTTTCAATTATTGCAGCCATGAATTTTTAAGATGCTTTCTTCTTGGAAGGAAAGCTATGGCAAATATGGATAAGATTCTAAAGAACAAAGACATCATACTGTCAGCATAAACCCATATAGTCAAAGCTATGTTTTTTTCAGAAATAATATATGTCTGTAAGAGTTGGACTAGAAGTAAGGTTACACACTGGAAAAAAATCACTGTTTTGAATGGTGGTGCTAGAGAAAACTTTAGAGAATTCTTTGGCCTTTAAGATTATCGAATCAGTCAATACTTAAGGTACTAAGGTATGAGGTACTAAACATGCGAGAGTAGAGTGATCTTCACAATCAACATTATTGGGTTATAACCCAGTCTCAGAGGGTACTCAGGCCCATTTCCAATGCAGTAAATGAGCTAGTTCCTGCGAACAGCTGGGTCAGTAAGTCTCATTATCATAACAGCGCTCACAGCATCACATTCCCACATCTGTTTTTCAAACACCACAGAAGTCAGTGACAAATTAAGAAGACTTCTGGTATATCTAAACTAAGTGCTCACAGCCTTGGATCTGTATATATAATCAAAGAGAATAGTCACTACCACTCCAGCCAGTTAATTAATTTCAAACAAGGAAGTTGCCTCTTCCAGGAATAATCATCATACAGTTTCAATTGCAACAGTAGGCCTCACAAGTGCATCTAGCTTCAAGACTTTGAAGAGTCAGTCAAGATTCACAGCACTCTAGCCACCCCTTGCACAACTGGCCCTCCATGTCTCTGCCTGACTGTAGTCATCACCTTCCAATCAAACATTGGAGGACTGAATAACACAGAGCTTGAAATAATTCCTAACCAAACATGGAACAGTTAGAACCAAGGGAATGGAAAAAGGGTACCCTAGCTGTGAGGACAAAGATGGTTCTGTTGAGTACCATGTACAATCACACTGTAATGTTTATTCTTCCTTGCTGTCATGGTCTACATGATAGAGTAGTTTGCTGAGTAAGGAACCCAAAGACATGGTGGAGACCCCCATCTACTATGCTTTGAATGGCTGCAATAACAAATCTTGCTCTTGTCTTGCATTTCCAGTACAATATATCCTGTCTGTAAAATGTTTATCATCAGCCATGTAGTTGCCTCATAAATAGCATCATATCTTCCTCTTAAAAGGTTAAAGAAGTTACAGCACCTCTAGTAAATGTGTTCAGACAAGTTGTTGTCAAGAAATCATAATATCTAACACAAGCTGTGATTAAGTATAAAATTGCTTAAATATTTACCTTCTGGGTTGAAAAGAAACAAACATCTGTTCTGACTTCTTAGGAACAAGAAATATGTGCAAATAGTTGTCTTCATGTCCATGCGGTGTAAGATACTCTAGTCTTTATTTTAAGAATGAAGGTAGAAATATATCAGCTGGATTTTCTGATTTAAAGCAATATTTGTGACAAACTTGGTATATGTAAGAGACTACGTCACTAGACTGCTCTGTCATTATGGAATGCTCTATATGTGCAGAGCACATATGTTGTAGGTTTAATATGCTTTGGATAAAGGTAACAGCTACCACACAAGCTTTCCTTAAGACCGCAATTTCAAATTATCTGAAAAAGTGGGCTCCAAAGTTTATTTGCTAAACTTTTTTAAAAACAAAGGGCAGGATTCACGAAGCCTCCGTGTAAAAGTTACAAGGCTTACACGGAAGCTGCAGTTAAACGGTGTGACGTCAGCATGCCATGCATATGCATGAGGGCATGCTGAATCACACCTAAGGTTAACACGGTCCGTGTAAGACAGTAGGGGGAGTGTCCGTAGGGCGAGCCCTGCAAACGGACACGCCCCCAGAAGAGTAAAAGTCCTGAAAGTAAACCCCCATGACAGAGTCCATGTAAATGTGAATAAACACAACACAACACATGCCCCCACAGACTATGAACATAAAATGTAAAAATGAACATGTTATATTTTTTTTATAAGTTTTAAATATGTTTGCCCGTGAGTGGGCTCGTTTGCGTGGGCGTGCACGTCGCTTAGCCACAGTTAGCAGTCAGTGGAAAAGCATATAAGAACTAAATATGCAAAGTAAGCCAAGAAGTAATAGCGTAGAGGTAGAGACATCGGCTGAAGAGGAGGCAGTCATGGTTCGAGTCCCCACGACATCAATTTTTATTTTTAGTGAAATAAGCACGAAACAATCCCCTGACATATATGTACATGTAAAAAATTATTTTTATGTAAAATGTAATGAAATGGGCCATGTATTATGAAGAAATGTGTGGAAAAAAAAAACAAATGTCAGAAATGCCCATAGCTGAGCTACACTCTAACAAGCTGAGTATATCTGCCTGTAGGTGAGCAGTGTTTTAACAGGTGTAAAATGAGTGCCCATAGGTGAGTAGTGGTTTAACAGGTGTAGAAGGAGTGCCCTGGGTTGAGCAGAGTTCTAACACACTGAAACTGTGTGCCTGTAGCTGAGCTGAGCATAATATGCGTGCTGACAGCTGAACGGCGCGTAAGCCAGCTTGACCCGTTTGCGTGGAGCTGCGCACCGCGCCAACAAGCTAACCGACGGGCAACGTTGAGCAAGCTGTATCAAAACTGCCTTTACACAGACACACCTCCTAGCCTGTGTAGACAGTCATAAAATATAAAAAGCAATGGCCAGGCTCGAACTCAGGATATTATGCACCATAGTCAAAGTACTTAACCACTAAGCCATGACAGTTGCTCTTAGAAATGCAGTAATAGCATATATATAGGAATGAATGGAAAGAGGAGCATGACAAAGCAGGTTTTGTGAAGCTGATACAATTCCAAAATGGCCAATCACAGATAAGTGTGGGAAAAACGGCATATATAAGCCCCATAGGCGGGAATACACAGCATAACTGATTGTGGAACCGACTTGCAGTCAGGATGGCAGGTGTAGGAGAGGGTAGTTGCTTCCGAGCACAGAGGTGGGGCATTGAGGAGTCCAAATATATGGTTTGGCTCCTCGTCCATGATCATGAGACCCAACTCATGCAGGGCCAGGTCCTGTGGGGAGCATATAGGGCTGAGGCGTGGGACCGGTTGGCACATGATCTCACCAGTGCCACAGGAATACCAAGGACTGGTGAACAGGTCCATCACCATCATGCGGACCTGAAGAGATGGAAGCAGGACCAACTGAACCTTTGGATCCAGGAGGCCCAGCAAATGCCCATTGCCCCACTACTGAGTAAGTTACATGTAATTATTTATGTAAGAAATTAACCTAGCTGATATTATGGAGATATGTATTCCAATATTACTTCATTTATATTGCAGCTGCAGGTGTCCGTTCTGTGAACCGTCGAACCTATGCTGATAGGCTGGTGTGGTTGCGCCACCAGCCAGGTCAGTAATTCTCTCCCTGTAACTGTAAAAAAATATAAGTATGACAGCTTGCAAAAGAGTGCAGTGTAGTCACTTTTTAATAAAAAGTGCAAGTAACAGTGTAAGAGAGTTTGCAAGTACTGTTTGATTACAAAAGTGTGATGCAGCCTGTAATCCAAAAATAAAAATGAAACAAGTCAGAAATAAAGATGTTCCACCTGTAATATAATAGTACATAACCTGCAGCAGGCTGAAAAGTACAGCTACAGAAGCTGAGTAAAACACATGTGTGAAATACATCCCTGTTTAAATTCTGAAACATGACACAAGTGAGACTGTTGTAAAGGATTGTTATAACTAAAAGTAAAACATGTCAATAAAGCCTAGAATTAAGTACCATCCTGAATTGTAAAAATAAAACAAGTGAGATAGTGTGAGAAAGAGGTATGAATCCACCAATAAAGTAGTAATAACTTCTGAATAAAGTATACTGCAGTCAGTACAGAATAAAATGAATGTGACAGGCAGAACCAAACAGCAACATGTGTTGAAAAAAGTACTGAAGCTGGAATGTGTGTCCCAAAGTCTGGATATGTTGCTCTCAGTTTGCAATATGCAGATAGTATGGTTGTATGAAATACCAAACATCCACAGTTGTCTATAGCCATATAAAGCAAATGTAGCAGGATGATGTAGCTGAATAGAGCCAGATATGAATGTGTATGAATAAATATGAAATGTATATTGATGTAGCAGTAACATTCCTATCACCAACCTGAATAAGTTGTCACATAGGAAACTGTAGTCAAACCTGTAGTGTGTATATATCTGCAGCTAGTAGAAATGTACAGCATATGTATATGTATTTGAAGTTGTTAATGAAATATTTCTTCACCCTACCCTATAACCACAAATAATCCATTCCACGTGAAATGGGTATGTGTATTCACAATTAACACCCCTGGACAATTGTCCTGTTGGTTCATACATATTTGCATGTACGTTGATGCATGTGCCCTGTTCATACATCCACACCTGATGGCCTGTTGCCATCACTCAACCCTGCATGTTGTTGGAATGTGTACTGTCGTTCAAATTATGCATGTGTTATGCTTGCTGTTCAACGGCTTGAATTTATGGGTGTTTGGTTAATGGGAATACTAATGCATGCTGTTACAACTAATTGTGAATGGTATTGCACGTTACTAACCCAAACTGTCACTAAATAATGCAAAACATAGGACGACAGGGAAGGCGGGTTCCAGCGGACCCACCTCTCCCACCTCAGCTGGCAAGTGCACATGGCAGTAGTGTCCAGGCAGGACCCTCCTCCAGTGGCCCTGTGCCACCTGCAGGTGGAAGCACTGCAGAGGATGGGGCTCGTCCCCCCTCTGCAAGCATGGCCAGAGGAGAACATCCACTCACCCTCCGTAGTGTCCGGACTGTGGTGCATAGGGAGATCCAGCACACTGTGCTTGGGCCCCTACGCTAGCTTGAGGCATGGGTGGCACAACTCACGGGTGTACCTGCTGCCCGGCCTACACAGCCCCCAGCACAGCCCCGTCCTGGGCAGTGAAGGCACAGTGGCAACTGCCTATGGGTGGGGATCTCAGTTCCACTGTTGCCATCTGTGGGCTCATGGGCTCGAGATATCCAAACATCCGTCCCCGTCAATTATGTAACTCCCCCACATGTGTCATACACCACCCCTGTATGCGTCTTGCTTGTCTTGTCTGTTAACCTCCCCAACCTACCTCCCCAGCTATACCGACTTCCTGTACCTGACATACCACTCTCACCTGAAAAAAAAAAGGGCACTCTGTACCCACAAAAAAATTACGCCCCATACATAGCTGCCCATTTTGCACACATGTCTGCTGGACATGTAAACTGGCAATTACAATTGGCTGTACAACAAATATTATTGTTGTCCTCACACCTCTCTCAGGGGTGGAAGGTTTCAAATTTCACACCAAATTACAAACATATGCACAGCTGTTGCTGACAAAGAAATGGGCAGCCATGGGCCTTTCCTACATCCCTCCTGCAAAACCCGAGCTTGTTTTCCTACTGTCCTACCCTCTTTGTGCCCCCTTTTTCACCACTTTCCTATCTCCCCATTTTCTTTTCTTTAAAAGAAAATAGCGCGGGTGTGCACGACAGTAAGCACTTTTAAGCAGTAGTAAGCGGGTGTGCGCTTCTGTGCGCTTAGCTAAGCGTGTGTGCACGAAGCTAAGCGGCAGTGCGCATGTGTGACCTCCGTGCAAACCAGCGCTAACCCGCTTACAACTGCTTAAAAGTGCCTTAGTCACTCTGAATGACAAGGCCTGTAGTTTTCCCAGCAGCAAAATAAAATACCTCCCTCAGTCTCGAACCCAGGACCTTGGAAACACTAGTCTGCATGACTTACCACTAAGCCATGACTGCTATACAAGAACATTGTGCTGAAAGAAATATATCATAAAATAGTAGGAATTAATGTAAAGGGAATATAGCAAGTCTAGTACACAAAGCATGTCATGTATATTTACTGTCAAATCTAGTGGATTTGTAAAATAGTACTGTGTGCTGAGAAACAATCATGCTAGTTGGTAGCTACTAGGTAATAATGTCACAGTAGAATCTGGCTAGCCACACACATACTCAGAGCAGGATAAACACTGCCATAGTTAAATAGTTAAGAGATCAGACATAGCAACTGTGACTGAGTTACAGGGATGTCCCTGATGTGAAAACAAATGTCAACTGTGCCCCACTGACAACCTGTCAAATGTACTAACAGTAGGCAGAAAGGTGTAACTACACATGCAATGGTAACTATGACTGACTGAAGGTATGCACCACCTGCACGTCACAAATGGTGTACTAATACATATGCTTGAAATAACCCACAGTCACAACTGCAGAATATCAGAATATGTCATTGGAGTAACCCACTGCTATGTACCATTCCATGAGGCTGATAAAAGATGCACTGGAGAGTATCTGAGGCCTGCTCAGCAGCATGATCAAATACCCTTGTAAGTGTCAAGGCCCACACCATGGCCAGACCACACTGCATGCAGTAACACCCTACCACAACAAACACATAAGGAATTGCTGCCTAAACAGATTTAGCAAGCATTACAAGCTGTGAATGTAAATGGAAAATAGGAAAGCCATAGCAACACATTACAGGAAAGACACCTAGCAGCCATACAAGGAGTGAATGTAAAGGCCAAATATTGAAGCCATAGCAACAGATTGCAAGAGCCACTGCTATATACAAGTTACACCACAATCCCCACAGGAAAGCACACACACCCATATACACAGTATTACTAGTCGTAGGTGTCAGTTTACATACACACGGAGAAGAGGACACTGGAGGAAGGAATACTCAGCTTACAGAACAACATGCATTGCAGTGTCTACAACACAGCCTGAAATATGAGAGACATACCAACCCTTACACTCACAGAACAGTGTCCACAGCAAGCCAGCATGGTCCCCACCCTGATAATCTGAAAGGGCTACGCCTACCTAACAGACCTTTTTATAGCACATTCCGTAATCACAGTGAGAACTGCAATCACTACACAACAGGCTGCATGCAATTAGTAAATGCTGGCTAACAATTGGTGCAGAGGCCATCACATGGACATGTGCAGATACCTACAAAAGTATCCTGTACTCCCAGTCCACACATGCAATACTTTCATTGCACCTGCTGGAGGTAGAGAGAGAGAGAGAGAGAGAGAGAGAGAGAGAGAGAGAGAGAAAGAAAGAAAGGAAAAAAAAACCTGTAACAACAAAACAAAGAGGCTGACAGCAGGCCAAGTAAATGCAAGCCTACGCAAACAGCTGCAACAAACACAGGTAATGTAAAGTACTACTATAATACTCTACATACTGTGAACCCTCCAGATGTATTATTGGTCTGTATCTATGTATATGAAGATGTGCATAGGGTCGGGGACATACTGCAACTGTCACTGAAGGCTCTACATACATATGTATGTGACGGTAGCTATGTGCACATAGCAATGTAGGTTGTAGTGCAATGTACAAGTAGGTTGTACAGTAATGGATGTTCAGCAGTACATTACTGTGTGTATACATATGTGGAACATATATATATATAAAACGTGTATACGTATGTATATCGAGATATGTATGTATATATATATATATATATATATATATATATATATATATATATATATATATATATATATATAATATGCATATGTGTATACATAGATAGAGAGGAATGTAGAAATACGTAGACATATATAGTTTCACAGTGTCATAGTTTAGTACTAGGCTATCTGCAGACAGTGTATAGCATAGATTTATAAACTTGCACCTCTGTATAGTAGTGACACAGTGAAGACCCCCCCCCACATAATAGCATTAGTTTACTGTGCCTCTGTCTAGCAGTGACACAGAGATCACCCCTGCTGTAAACCTATGATCTCCCATCGACTTGTCAAGAATTCACATGAAGAGTGTCAATGAGGGTCTCTGCCTAACATGAACTGGGATCCTGTTCCATAGTATGGGAAGCCTCTTAGTGATGGATCTGTCCCTACAGTATGTCCTATTCATATGTGTGCTGAGGTTTAAATCTGTAGCTGTTGTGGTTCTGATGGATTTGGATTGTATGAGGTGGAACATGTCCATCAATACCTGATTGGACATGGCCTACTACATCAGGCACAGATCACCCCTACGTAGGCAGTATGCTATGGAATAGAGCATGAGTTACGTTAGTCTGGCAGCATATGAAAGTTGTTGGAGACCCTTGAACCTCCTGGTGATGTACTTTTGGGGTCCCCCTAGCTGTTGCAAGTGCCAGGTGAGGTACATACCAAATGGGGCATAGTACACAGTCATGGGCCTGATAAGGGAGGAGTATAGGGGTACAATGACCCCTTTTGATCTGGATGTGAATCCCTTCATGATAAGGTGGGCAAGGTAGGAAGTCTATCCAACCACTTTGGCAATGTGGGTGTCAAATGAGAGGTCAGCATTGATCAGTGTCACCAGGTCTCTGATTACTCAGTGGGTTACTGTCTATGTGATAATATGTGGGTACCTTTTCCGTCCAAAAGGGTATGAGTATACATTATGTGGCATTCAGTTTAAGGCCATGACTCCGGCACCAGTTGTCAGTGTCCGTGAGGCCTGTCAGTAGGATGTATGTGTCAGCTGGTGTATCGACTATGGCGCCTAGTATGCAGTCATCTTTGAACATTGTCAGCCACTACCCTCCCATGTCTGCTTCCACATCTGAGAATTATATGCCGAACATGAGCGGTCCCAGGACAGAGCCCTGTGGGACATCACTTGTGACTGGCTCTGAGTCTGACATGGCACCAGTGAGTTTGACTGTAGGGTTTCTATCCATTAGCTGGTTTGCAACCCATCTTGTGACATATGGATTTACATTTCAGCTGTTGATCATGTCTATGATGCCAGAGTGCGGTATTGTGTCGAAAGCTGTAGGCAAGTCCAGGTAGGCTGTATGGGCCACTGTGCCCTCGTCAATGGCTCTAGTGACTGATTTGAAAAGGTCAACCAGGTTCATAAGGCAGGATCTGCCCTCTACAAAGCCAAACCGGGTGGGATCAAGTGTCTAAGTCCCCAATGTCTCTGTGTATGAGTTCCATAATGATCCTTTACATAGCGTTGCAGACCAGGCTGGTTAAGCTTATGGGGCGGTAGTTACCCGGGTCTGTAGAGGTGCCTCCTGTGTGGAGTGGGACTACTGTTGCTGTATGCCAGTGTCCAAGTACATATGCTGTAGTAAGGCTACGGTTGGATAGCATTTAATGTGCATGTGTAGCTCCTTTTGGAGTTCACGTAGCATGCAACCTGCAATACTGTCGGGTCCCATTGATGCTGTGTTTACAGCTTTGCTGAGGGTGGTTCCCAGCTGGACATCTGAGATGACAGGGAGGTTACAGTCAGCTGGGATAAGTAATTTCTCATGTGTGGGTGAGGGAGGGGAGCAATCTGCACTGAACCTGTCTGCCAGAATGTTGGCATTATCTGTGTGTTCAGTGTAGCGTTTGTCACTGTGAAATAACTGTGAACATATCTGAGGTTTCCCACCCAGGTGTGTAACATAGCAGAAGAAGGCCTTGTGGTTATCTGTAGTGTCCATAGCGATGTCCCTCTCATTGTTGGCCTTGCATGTTTGTACGACAAAACGTATCTTTCTACTACTGCTGATCAGAGATGCCTTAGCTCTATGGAATTCTGCTCTGCCGTGCAGTAGCTACCTTCTGTTGTTATACAATTTGTTCAATGCTGGGGTCCACCAGACAGGACGCCTGCCCTTGGTGGAGAGGGTCTTGGTTTTATTTGTGATTGCATGATCCATGCATTCTTGGAGATGTCTGTAGAAAGCATATGTGAAGGTGTCTGCATTGTGGGAAGTGGTTTCCACTGGCCCAGTGGGCATTAAGGATACCAACTCAGTTATAAGAAGTGTAAAGTCGGCATGTGAGAGGTTTCCCACTGTAGTCTTTTGTGTTGTGGGGGAGGTGGGATATGTATATCCGGGGGATTAGTCTGTGGTCAGATGTGACTAGTGAGGGGTATACTTCCGTGTGTAGCACATTGTCCCCATGTTTGTGATGATCAGGTCTAGTATATTATCTCCCGTTGTGGGAGAGGTGACTAGCTGTTCCATTGCATTTGACTTAGTGAATTCCGGGAACCTTTGGGCTAGGGTGTTTGGGGTAGAATAATGCACCCAGTGTATGTTAGGGTAGTTGAAGTCTCCCAATATGATGGTGTGTGGTGGGACATTCATATCCTCCAATGTCTTCAGGAAGGCTGACTGTGGTTCCTGAGATTGGGAGGGTGGTCTGTAACATGCTACCAGTTGTATAGCAGGTTTGCCTATGGTTATCTGCACCTGGATGGTCTGTGATGTTTCATGTGTTGCCACTAACCTGGAGGTGTGGGTGTTCTTCATGAATATGGACACACCCCCTCCCTTTTTGTTTTGTCCCGAGTCCTGGGGCCAAAAAGGCATGATAGCCTGGTACCGCTGGTGTGCTCTCAGGAGCCTTGAACCAGGTTCTCACTTACTGCACAGACATCAAGATTGGTAGAATATGTACGTACAGATATATGTAATACACACATACATATATAGATATATGTAGAGACAAATACATATACAGATAGATCTGACTGACAACAGACATGTCTGTATATGACTATCTCTCTCTCTCTCTGTCCCACCCCCTCTCACTCTCACTCTCCCTGTGTATCTCTCTCTCACTCTCTCCCCCTCTCTCCCCACATCTATATGTATATATCTACATCTATATATACATATTTTATATACATATATACAAACATATATATACATATATATATATACAGATATAAATGTATCAATATATATATATATGGGTCCCTATCTATTCGTCGACAATTCATTTCACTGACACTCATTTCGTCGACAGTTCATTTCGTCGACAGAAAGATGTGCCCCCTTCCCCAATGTTGTGCAACCCTGGAGTTGATATATATATAGTAAGGGGGGGGTGTGGGGGGCACAGCCCCCCACAATGGGGGGTGGGGGTGAAGCCCCACCAAACATGGGGGAAGGGGGCACATCTTTCTGTCGACGAAATGAACTGTCGACGAAATGAGTGTCAGTGAAATAAATTGTCGACGAATAGATAGGGACCCATATATACATATATATATATATATATATATATATATATATATATATATATATATATATATATATATATACTGTGTGAGGCACATGTGTGCAGATGTCTTGTAACAGGTGCCTGGTGTCAAAGGCATGGAGTGAATACCAGTGTGGATACTGGAGTACCATACCCCATTCAAAAACACTGACACCAGTAACCACCACATATGTGCATGCCTGCCCACCACTGCATGTGTCAGGGGGGAACAGGGGCAACAAGTGTACAATAGGCTCCACATTGATATACACAGTGGCACACTAGTCCTGTAATACCTGTACATGGAATGTGTCAGCGGACATGGTGTGTCAGCTATGGACATGTAGGTCACTGTACCCCTCCACACCCCACAATGTCCTACACGGTATGTACCTCCCATGACAGCTACAGATATGGAGAAGGACACAGACATATGCAAGTAACTGTGTCAATGCACTCAAACACCACAGAGTGCACACAGACTACCTACATAGAGGTTACCACTGCTGGATATACATAGTTCGGTCACACCCATGACAGCTGTCTAACAACCATGGTAACACCTCCAACATCCACAACACAAATTACCTATGTCTGTCATCCTTGTCACTGCAGTATAGAGCACATGGTGGAGGTACAGGACCCTACCCACAGATCTGACATACCCTGTAGTAGACCACACAGAATTAAGAAGCAAGGCTCCCCATGAGTAGATGTCAGACATACCCCTGCTGAATGTTATGCAGATAGGTAATATGCCATATGAGTCACCCTGTGTAACTGTTTGAAAGGAGCAGGTACGATCATAACACATGTGTCACAAGGGGCAGGGTAGCATAACAGTATGCTGCTGTAGGCCCAGGGCCAAAAGCACACTACCTACCTAAGACACAATGCACACCCATGAACACATTGCAAATGAAATATGTGAGGTGGAATGAGTGTGCTAG
Organism: Protopterus annectens; assembly: GCF_019279795.1. NCBI lineage: Eukaryota > Metazoa > Chordata > Ceratodontiformes > Protopteridae > Protopterus > Protopterus annectens. The sequence continues at coordinate 618,858,549 of NC_056732.1, read as the reverse complement.
TGACTGGGTGCATGTTGTGCACTGGTGTGATTGCTCACCATGACTGTCTGTCTGTCATGGTAGTGTGTGTCCTTGTTGTGAGGCCAGAGACAAGTGTGTGAGGTATTGCGATCAACACATACTACATTGCCATATGTTGTGCTGTGTTACCCTGTATGTCACTGTGGTGTAGGTAGGGTTATGGCAAGTAAGAGTAGTGTGCATTACCAGTGAAATATGTAATGTGCATTGTGTGCAGTGCATGGGCTGATAATGTTCCCCATACAGTACCTTGATACAAACCCCCAGTGTGAGGTTGTGTATTGTACCTGAAACAGTGTGTTGACTGCTGCAGTATACTGGTCTGTCGTATGGAGTGTGCCAGGTACTGTTGCACAGTTGTCGGATGAGCACTGATATCTGGTCATTTACATGTGTATCCCCCAATAGACAGACAGATGCTATATATGGTGTTTAAGTTATATCACTGCAGTCGAGTATTATGTGTGCCATAGTTTGCTGACAGATATTGCTAACATATTTTCCTTCTCCTTTTTAGGGCTATGGTTCACCAGCGGAACCCTGTCTACTCCGCTGCAGGGGAGGAGGAGATACACCAGAGCCTGGTGCGGGATTTCGCTGTACCCTTTTCCCACACCAGCCAGAACCAGCAGGAGAGGGCTGCACTGTGGCAAGACCTGGTCCATCGGGTAAATGACATAGGCACACATAACCGGACATATGAGCAGGTACGCCATCACTGCAGTGATTTAATTAGAAATGTCCATCAGCGTGCATCAGATATCCACAGGCAGCAGCTTGCCACAGGTGGTGGGGTGGCTAGACATCCCCCCTCACCAGACTGGAGGGACTACTCCTAAGTGTTGTGGCTCCAGCACAACAGCAACAGCAGCAGCATACATGTGTAATGATGGAGGCTGGAGCCACACAGCAGCAGGACACGGAGCGTGCAGGTAACATGCCATGTGTATAGTTGACCGTTCTGTACACTGTTAGGTTATGCATGTGTGAGCTGTGTCCTCATTTTGTAGCTGTAATCTTGGTAATTATTGTGCAAGAGTGATATCCTCAATATCTGCAGTACACCTGTGGAAGCTAACTGTTGCACTACTGAACTGTATCATGCCCACAGTATCAATGGCACAGTTGTGCCCACTGACAATAAATGTCTCTTTTCTGCAGGTCCCTCTGGTGTAACAGCAAGGCAACCTATCCATGCTGGTGAGTGTGTAATACCATTACCTTCAATACTCTTGATACTAATAGTAATAATAGGCTGAAGCAGTAGTGCTATGTGTTTGATTGCAGGTGTGTTTGTGTCTGTGGGTTGATATCTCATATACTGAGGTGTGTGCATGTGTGCATGTGCCCATGTGTGCATGTGCCCATGTGTGCATGTGTGCATGTGTGCATGTGCCCATGTGTGCATGTGTGCATGTGTGTATCAGTGGTGACATTGTGGACACATTGTAAACTGTGTTTCCTGTCTTACTCCCACAGGTTCTGGTGCTGCTCTGGTGTTGTGCAGCAGGGAACCTGAATCAGCTGCTGTGGATAGTGATAATGATGATACCTGTGTAATGGCACAGGTAGGTGTGCCAGGGTCCGTCATTGGTCAGCCAATTGACACTACACAGCTGTCGACCCCATCAATGCGCACAGTCATCCTGCCAATACACCCTTTGTCACCAATGTCCCTAGGTGATGGACAGGATACAGTGGGCATTGACCAGGGTAATGCGGTACCGGTGGCACATGCATCCCCACACAGCAGCCATGGCCAGGGTCCTGACATGGTACCACACAGGCAGACGTCCAGGGGTTCTCGTGGGAGCATCCGTGGGTGTACCGCCCCTGTCAGACGTGCCCGCAGAGGTCTTTCAACCTCAGCTATGTTTCGGGCTGTAATGCAGGCACAGTCACGTATGGAACAGTACACCAGACAAGGTCTGAGGGAGCTGAGAGCATGTCGCACAGCCATGAGTGACAGTATGAGTGATGTTGCGGCTGCCATCCGTAACTTCACCGAGGTCATTGACAGACGTTGGGGGGACACATTAGATCTGTTCCACAACTACATGTCCATGAGCCAGGGCACTGGTGGACAGTTGAGGCGTCGACGTGGCCATATGCCAGCAACAGCAGCAGCTGTCAGCCATCGCGGATGACAACAGGCCCGCGGCCGCTCACATAGTGCCAGCAGCAGCCCCAGCAATGCTGGGTCTGTGCTGTCATCAGACCACCCCAGGAGACCACATGCACGTGGTGCTGGACAGTCCCAACAGGGACCTGTCCCCAGTCACCAACCACCTGCTTCTGATGACAGTACCCAGTCTGGCTTAGTACCTGATATGGTCCGTAGCACCCCTGCCAGGCACAGGTACTGTGTCCATGGCCACAGACAGTGATCTGTATGACCTGGCAGGTACAGTCTGTGGCTGTCCACAAACACCTGTATATGGCAGCCATGAGGTGGGACTGTGTGCATTCATAAACACATGCAAAGTGATAACACCTAGGGCTACCGCATACACGCACACACTGCATCAACTTTGCCCCATCTTGTACTGCTGTCCCTCACCAACACACACACACACAGACATGTCAATTGATTGCATCAGTGGCAGACTCAGGCATACCAGGTACACACCCTGTGCATATGATGAAACTGTGCCACCTCCTGCAATCTGTAAAATCGGTGCAGGAACAGGTTAAATGGTGCTGATGCACAGGGTGACTACATAGACGTATTGTAGTAGTATGATGTTGACAACAGTACAGTGTAATGATATCATTGTGGGTATATACCAGCATGCCTGCTGCAGTTACAGTATGAATGTCATTGTATTGATTTGTACACCCATAGTAATTACCACAGTGTTCTGTCTGCACATCTTTGCATACTGGTGGTGAGGCTGTCAAGGGATGGCCACCTACATAGGTAGCACAGGGGTTACAACAATGTACATATTGATACTCAATGATGGTCATGTCAACTGCGAGTTGCATGCTGTCCACACACGATTCTGCAATGCGGATGTTTCAGGATGTTGTATCTGTGCAGTACTACGCAACAAGTTCAAGGCTCACAGGAGCACACTAGCACTACAAGGTCACACCTCATACCATGCATGACAGCACCAAAACACAGAACTAACTATGACAGGAGGGAGAGTGTCCATACATGTCAATGATACTGTGGTGCCAGGACAGGTAGCATACATCATACTAAGTCTGGAACTGCTGGGTGAGGGCTCAGTGTCTATTTGACATGTATATTATTACAGGTATGAGCACTTGGGTATCAGGCCAGTTATTCAACATTACAAAGGTACGTGGTCTATACACTTGTGTGGGGTGCGGCTGGACCCAGCCCGTCTGACCTGTGAATGTCTGGGTACTGGCTTATAGTGCCTGCATATATGCACTGTTACCTACTGGAAGTCGTACACCTTGTTTGTTGTAGCATAGTCTACATACAGGCCTGCTGACTGTAGCTTTGTTTGTATGTATGTTTGCCTGTTCTGTTCCTGAAACACTGATTCCACCTGCAGTGCAGATATACAGTGCCTCTGTGGATCCCTAGTGACATCTGTATTGCTTACTGTACTGATGTCCATGTGTCACTTGACAGAATGTCACTGTTTGTCCTGTTTGCATGTAGCTTGCCTGTAACACATTGCATATGACTTACCTCGCATTTGCTCAAGACAGCATTCATATATGCCAGCACTAACAAATCAGGAGCACTACACCCTCACATAGTTGCCTTGAGTACCTTGTTTCCCATTGGCCCTATGTGTCGTTACTTAGTATGGGAGTCACAATGCTATGGTAGCATGTGCAAAGGTCACCTGTCGATCTACTCTCAGGTCCAGTTGGTGAATCTGTGAGTCATGTGGCAATGTTACAGCTGCCTCATGTACACAGACAACCCTCTCCCCTTCCCATACACATACAACACATGTGAGAGATGCAACCACATAGCCAAACTGGGGGCTAAGCTCTGTTAACACAGCACTAGCATTCCCTGTCAGGTGGAGTGGGATACTACAGTAAATACAGTACCAGTCTCCCATAGACCTGCCACGACCGCAATCCAAACACAGAAACACACAGGTACATTATTGGACTCTCAGAATAGCATCCTGCCTGAGCAGCTGACACCTGCAAAGCAGACACACAAGCAAACGTTAAGCCAGAGCAGAGCACATGCAACACATAGCTCACAAAGCCTGTGTGCCAAACAGTCACAGGCCATACGGCTTGACAACACACCTGCTATAGCTGTATGAGGTACCTCTATCATCACGTACACTGGGGTCCTGCTCCCAGGCTGAACAGGGTGATGGTCACGCTGAGCTGCCCGTCAGGCACTATGATCCACCACATAACACAAGCATACCAGTCACTCCAAGGCATGTAGAAGTATGACTCAGTCATTGTCTGTGCCAGTGTGTATGACCTCTGACGCACCTCCCTGGAATACATGTTAGGGGACATAGAGGGGCTCTCTGAGCTTGTGTCATAGGCTGGTATGACCCTGGCCTTGAGTAGCATCTCACCCTCACCAAGAATGCTGCCACAATATGTAGACAGGATCATCAGTTTCTGCAATTAACGTATGTTTCAGTGACATTCAAAGGGGATCCAATGCCTGTCAGTGTGGGATTACATGCTGGACAAGCCACATTGCTTTGCTTGGGACAGCTTGCACCTGTCACCCATGGGCCATTGTATATTGGCAGAGGCTGTTGCTACACACATAGTGCCTTTGTATGCAAGGCTGACATTACATAGCCACCTACACAGGTATCACACGGGATAGGACACTAATAGAAATGCTACTCTACAGCAGCAGTGTAAACCTCAAGATGCATGCAGTGGAAACTGTCCTTAGCATGGGGTACAGCAATATCCATGCAGTAACAGACTCCTGGTACAAGGCTCCCAGGTGCACACCATCAGTGCCAGGTCATTCCTGATACCATGCTTGTCATCCCCTACACATGCACCAAACCAGAACAGGGGGGATGTATCCAAAGGCACCTCAGATATACACACCCCCAGGTTGGTGGCACTGCACAAAGCATCAGAGCCTCTTCATGTGCAACTCACAGTGCGTTAGACTGCATTCAGGTTCATAGCCTGGCACACACCACACTCCCATACACAGGAAACCCACTTGGCCTTCCTGACAACACTGGGAATTTGATGGTCTCTACACACACCATTATATGGTTGTACTGCAACTACCCAAACATAGAGTGTGAGCATTACTCTAGCTGCAAGATCCTATCTGAAGGGTTCTTAACATTCATTCCCTGCATTGCTATGAAACAACTTGTTACCACTCCCACAAGTGGTGACAACAGGCTGCACCTGTTCATCACCAACATGTGGACTATATGCTCCAGACCAGTCATGTATCCCTCGCTGGTGGGATGACACCATCTACAACCCACACTGTATAGTCACATACCACATGCAGCCCCTGCACAGAACACCACAGTCATACAGTTGTCTGATGCATATTCCATGTATTCACATGAGGCAAGTTTCGGACATGTGAACTCTTGCAGTTCACAGGTACATATGTGTAGGTGGCACACACATACATCATGTGTGCATTGACATTACTGATATAATGTATGCCGTGCAATATTGGGAACAACATCCCACACACATGGACAAACTGTGTGACAAAAATACACATGGCGTTTGTAGGATACAAACCCCTACCTAACTATGTTAGATTACTTGTGAGAGTCGCAGTAGCAGAGTGTGCTATTTGCATTACTGGGAGGATTGCTTTCTCCTGCTGTACTTATAGGGTGCTGACATCATCAGTGTTTAGACAGTGGAATATGCAGCATGTGTTGTGTAGTAATAGTTGCCAAAAGGGACATTTCTCTTACACATGGAATTGCACACACTACTCCCCCACACACATTTACACACACACTGTGCACTTGCAGGATTCAAATCCCTACCTACCTATGTTATGACACTTGTGAGAGACGCATTAGCAGAGCGCGCTATTTGCATTACCAGTGGGATTGTTTTCTCCTGCTGTACTTATAGGGTGTTGACATCATCAGTGTTTAGACAGTGGAATATGCAGCATGTGTTGTGTAGTAATAGTTGCCAAAAGGGACATTTCTCTTACACATGGAATTGCACACACTACTCCCCCCCCACACTCACACTGCGCACTTGCAGGATTCATACCCCTACCTACCTATGTTATGACACTTATGAGAGACGCATTAGCAGAGCGTGCTATTTGCATTACCGGGAGACTGCTTTTTCCTGCTGTACTTATAGGGTTCTGACATCATCAGTGTTTAGACAGTGGAATATGCAGCATGTGTTGTGTAGTAATAGTTGCCAAAAGGGACATTCCTTTTACACATGGAATTGCACACACTACTCCCCCACACAAATTCGCACACACACTGTGCACTTGCAGGATTCAAACCCCTACCTACCTATGTTATGATACTTGTGAGAGACGCATTAGCAGAGCGCGCTATTTGCATTACTGGGGGTATTGATTTCTCCTGCTGTACTTATAGGGTGCTGACATCATCAGTGTTTAGACAGTGGAATATGCAGCATGTGTTGTGTAGTAATAGTTGCCAAAAGGGACACTTCTCATACACATGGAATTGCACACACATAGCGAGCACTTGCAGGATTCAAACCCCTACTTAACTATGTTATGACACTTGTTAGAGACGCAGTAGCAGAGCGCGCCATTCACATTACTGGGTAGAAGTTCTGCTTCTGACATATGTATAGTGTGCTGACATCATTATGGATGAAGAGGTATGTACATCTGTTACTATCCATCAGTACAGGGGAGAGCATATCTATGCATTAACTTTGCACAGGCACAGTGGCCTACTGTACTGTGGAGGCAGACGCCAAATACACTGTGGCTAGCCTTCTGTATTCCCTAGGGACAACAGTCAGGTATTGCACTCTACGGCCATATGTTTACCTGTCAGATGCAAGTATCTGTTGCTCATATACTGTTTGTGGGTCTTTATTGCCATAGCCTTCCCTATTTCTATAAACAATGTGTGTACTGTGGAAGATGTTTGCATATGAGTGGGATCCAGTACTTTACTTATGTCTCTGTTGTAACTTCACTGTGTACATTGGGCAGATGTCTGTATTGTGGGAGGTTCCTGTGCTAACACATAGAAATGTCAGATATGTGTGTGCAACTGCTGAACTGTGACATGGCCTAAGTGTGTGAGCATGCCCAATTCGCAGTTTGTATGGCTTCTTGACTGCCACGTCTCATTTATCTAAGTGTGCGAGCATGCCCAGTGTGACCTCTCCTTATGTTGGGATCTGTGGACCACCACATTTCTGTTTGTGTGTGGACGCCATCTATATATCACATGTACAGTTGAGTGTTGGACATCAGGTTGTGTTCTTACTGCCCAACTGCTTTGTGTCTGAACCTAACAGGCATTATGCTGTGCCTGCAGGGTCGCCATGGGATAGTTTGCATACAGTTGTCATCATCTTTTCCTGCTGACCAAACAGTTGTATTGTCGTATAGTGTACTGGTGCAGAACTTTCACTGTGGCGGATAGTATAATCGGTTTCAGTCCTATCACTGCTTGTAATATTTATAGTGAGCACACCAGACTGGTTGACGGCCAGTTGTGCAGATATGACCATGTTGCATTTTGTTCAGATATGGACAGCATAGTGCATGATTGTCCGACATTGTTAATGTATTCCACAACTTGTGTGGACAGTGACAAACAATGGCCATGTGCGCTAGTCCATTTGTAATGCTAGTCAGAGAGTGTTTGTCCTTCAACACACATTTACTGGTGTTTGCCATGACATATGTCATGGTTAGTGTGCTGTGCCCCTGTCTAACCATGACATACAGGTGATATCTAGGGTACACCTACCATCTCCCATCCAGTCATCATGATTCCTCTGGATGACAAGTCACTGAGGGACTCCCTGGATATCCTGTAGTGGGAGTTTAGTTGTGAGTGGAGTGAGCTTCTGGGTTATGGACCAATCAGTACAGCATGTCCTGTTTATGTCTGTGCTGGGGTTCAGGCCTGTCAGCTGCATAGGTCACCAGCATTCAGTGTTTACATGGTGCCAAATGTCCATTGATACCAGGTTGGTCATGGCTCTATACATCAGGCACAGTTCACCTCCAGCCAGGCAGTATGGCACTGTGCGGAGCTGCAGTTTCTTTACTCAGGCGACACATGGCATCTGTTACAGCTCTGTGATCCTTCTGGTGGGGTATTTGTGTGGTCTTTCCAGTTGCTGCAGGTGTCTGCTATGGTACATCCCTGAAGGGCCATTGTACACAATTGTGAGGCTGCTGATGGATGACTGAAGAGGCACATTGACCTACCCTAACCAAGCTGTGCTTACCTTCATGATTAGGTGGGTATATGGTATGTTTCTGTAACCACTACAGACACATGGTTGTCACATGCAGGACATCTATCACCTTGTGTCCCCAGGTCTCTTATTGCTCCTGATGTACTTACTGGGTTAACACCTATGTGGTAATTTCTGGCCATGTACTGTGTTTCCACAGGGGATGACTATACACTATTCTGCATTTAGCTTGTTGACATGGCTGTGGCACCACTTGTCTGTTTCTATGTGTGCCTTTTGTAGGTTGCTTGTGTCACCTGGAGGGTCTGATATGGTGGCCAGTTTGTAGTCCTCTGCGAACCTGTTCAGGCAGAGTCCTTCCATGTTGGCCTGTACCTATGTGACATATATAGCATACAAGAGAGGTCCCAGGACCATGCCTTGTGGGATGCCAGTTGTACCTGGTTTGCAGTCTGCCATGGCTGCAGCATGTCTGCCAGGTCAGTTCTGTCCTAGAGCTGGTTTGCAACCCATATACTTGCATAGGGGTTTATAGTTAGGCTGGTGAGCTTATCTGTACCGCCAACTAGGGTATTGTATGGAAGGGTTTAGCAAGGTCCAGATAGGCTGTGTGATCAACATTCCCCACATCAATGGCCTTGGTGCACATTTCACATGAATCAGACATGTGTAAGGGGCAGGATCTGCCCTATGACAGCCACACTGGGTAGGGTCCAATGTCTGTAGGTACCCAATCTCGTTTTTCATGGGATCCATGATCATCCTCTCCATTACTTTGCCAACCTAGATAGTCAGGGTTGAGGGGTGATAGTTTGCAGTATCCATTCAGGCACCCCCTTTGTGGTGTTGGACCACTGTTGCTGTACACTGCTCTTTGGGTACATATCCTGTGGTAGGACTGATAGTGCGCAGTAATGCTATTTGCTGTTCCATTCTTCTTACAGTACTTGTTGGACACAACCCAGGACAACATCTGGTACCATTGATGCTGTGTGCTGTGCTTTGTGGATGCTGGCTGTTACCTCAGAATCTGCAATGTCAGGGGGCCAGCACTCTCCTGGGATAGATATTTGGCAGTTAGGTGCTGGTGGGGAGTTTGGAAGGAATCTGTTCAGTAGGCTGTTGGCAATGTGTGTATTGTTTGTGATATTAGAGTGCTGCAGAGCATATCTGTGGATTATCACCATGGTTCCTACCATCAGGTAGGACAGCTGTGTGATAATCCTTTGTGTCCTGCACAATTTGTATCATCATAGGTTCATAGGTTCATACTAGGCTGTCTGCCCTGGCCTTGTTTGAGCACGGACAGACTGTGTGTGGGTATCACCACCCCTTGCAATGTGCATATTATGCCCACGTAGGGTTTACTTTCCTTGATGTGACACAGGGATGGCCCCCAGTGTACACCTACTATCTCCCATGCACTTCACTGGATTTCTCTTGTTGAGTTTGTGTGTGGAGCTCAGCCTATCATGGACTGGGATTCTGTTCCAGAGTGTCAGGAGCCTCTGGGTTATGGATCTGTCCCTCCAGCACATCCTATTAATCTATGTGTGGAGGTTCAGATATCTCACTGTGGTGTGTCTGCTGGATTTGGGGTTTCTGCAGTGGAGCATGTCCATTCATTCTGGATTGGACATGGCCTTGTGCATCAGGCATACATCACCTCTGACTGTGCAGTATGCTTCTGAATTGGGCTATGGTTTCCTCAGCCAGGCTGCAGATGTCCAATGTTTGGATCCTTTATCCTGTTGGTGGGGTACATTTGGGGTCTTTCTGACTGCTGCAGGTGTAAGGTAAGGTACATCCGAACTGGAGCATTTTTGTCACGTATGGGCCTGATAAGGGAAGAGTATGGGGGCACAGTGACCTCTCTAGCTCTACATGTGCATCCTTTCATATTAAGGTGGGCAATATAGCAGGTCTTCCTGGCCACCTTGGCAATGTGAGTGTCACATGACAGGTTACCATACACTTGTGTCCCTAGGTCCCTGATTACTTCTTCCATACATAATGGATTGCCACCTATGTCATACTTTGTGTGTGCCTTGTTTGGTATTTGTTGAGACATTCATACTCTGCAGTGTCTTCAGGAAGGCTGGCTGGGGTACCTGGGTTTGTGTGTGTGGTCTGTAGCAGGCTTCAAACAGGTACACAGTTTGAGACAGTGTTACTTGCCCGTGGATAGTCCATGCTGCTTCTTGCTGTGGTACCAACCTGGGGGTGTGGTTATCCTTGATAATTACTGGTAGCCACACTCCTATTGTCATGTGTTCAATGTTTTGGAGCTGTAGAGCATGGTATGAGGCATAACCTGGTAGTATTAGGGTGCTCTTCTGGGCCTTGCCCAGGTTTCAGTTACAAAATACATATTACCATTCTCCATGCTGTGGTGGGTTTGGTCTGCATGCACCTTGCAGGTTAGACTTCTGGCGTTGGGTAGCATTACGTCCAGGTTATTATCCCTTGTGCTACCTATGGTGGTGGGTTTGAGTTTCCAGACTTACTTATTCCAGGCACAGTGGGGGTGACAACAGCTTTTGCCAGTATCCACACAGCCAGGTGTGCTGGGTGCATGCCATCCCTAGCAGGTGGGGCATCATGTTTTGCTCGGCATGTCAGCCCAGGCTGTCAGCCATGAGTTCCCCCTTGCTAACAGCAATACCTCAGCCAATTATTGTACTTGATCTTGTTGTCTTCATAGTGTGGCATCATGCTTGGTGAGGGTGAGATGTTAGGTTGGGTCTTCATGTTTGCATATACTAGATGGTGTTACATTGCTTAACACATGGCGATCATGCCTCAGGTGGTGCTGCAGGGCTGCCTCTGTCGGATGCACATACTACACTCCCTGTACATGTTTGAGAGCAGGTTGTGTCATGTTAGGCGTCCCTGTTACTGTATGAGTGAGTCAGAGAGGGGTATCATTCCCAGGGTTCCTACTGAGCCAGTGTATGTGCTATGCGTTGCCTCTTTGCCAAGGCCAGGGCATACTGGGCATGCCTCCTTCTGCCTACTGGGGCAGGCTCAGGTTGTTCCTCCTCCGAGTCACGCTCTGCCTGTGATGGCCTTGGCAATGGTGGGGGGCTGTTTGTGCCGGCCCTATGCTGGTCCTGCTGCAGCTGTTTTCGCAGAATCCTATTATGTAGCATAGCACATACCATGACAATTTGGGTACATGTAGTTGGTGAGTACTGCAAGGCTCCACCAGATGTGTCCAGGCACCGGAACCATGACTTTAAGCAGCCCAAACACACGCTCTATTACATTACGTGTTTGTGCGCATGCCTCATTATGGCGTTCCTGTTCGGGTGTGTGTGCATTTCTGATGGGTGTCATCAGCCACGGCTCCAGTGCATAACCTGCATCCCCCACTAGATGACCATGTGGGATGTCCCCATTGGCAAATGTCTGGTACAGCTGCGTCAAATGCCAGATATGGGAATCATGGTATCTCCCAGGGCAGCCAGCAAACACATTCATTATTATGCCCTGGGCATTACACACGACCTGGCAGTTGATGGAGGGGAAGCCCTTGTGGTTAATGTAGGCCCTACCCTGCTCACCAGCTGGTGCTTTGATGCGTATGTGCATGCAGTCTATTGCACCCACTACCTCAGGGTATTCCGCTATTTGCTGGAAGAGATGCATATTGCTGGCCAATACCTCACGGGCATTGGGGAAATATACATGCTCATCGACATGTGCTGACATGGCATCCAGGAACTGGTGCAGTACCCTGGAGGCTGATGCCTGTGATATCCCCATCATATCACCAGTTGGTCTCTGGAAGGTACCTGTTGCTAGTATTCTTAGGCCAACACATACCTTGGTTTCCACTGGGATGGGTTCCCCTCTGTTGGTTCTGTGTGTGAGGCGTGGCCTGCACAGCTCAACAATTTGCTGCAGGAAGTCTCTGTCCACTCTATAGCACTCCACTATCTCCAGCTCATGTAACCCCTGGTAGGTGACCCTGGGCCTGTACACTCTTCTCTGTCTCCTCACTGTGAGTTGTCTGGCAGCATTTCCATTGTCACCACCCTCAGCAAGTCTCCTATGTCTCCTTATGACAGCTATGGCAGCCCCTAGCATGTTTGGTCCAAGTGCAGCTTTTTCAATTTTCACTTCTACTAGCTTACTCCTGTCTTACAGTGTCTCTTGAGAGAAACATACTGCAATGCTGTTTGCAGTGTTTTAAGTGCTGGGCTGGGCTTGTATTCTGCCTGTGTAATTGCCTGCTTCTAATTGTTTTCACCTGCTACCTCTACAAGTATTCCCTGCTAGTTTCCTACTATTTCTTCTGCTTCCTTTTTCCTCTCTGTTTCCTCAGGGGGGAGCAGCGCGCATACCAGCGAAAACACGCTCACAGTGGCTACCATGCGCACACACATGCTTACACAGACTAGAATCTGCTTATTCGGATTAAAACGCACGCACACCAGTGCAAACAGGTTTACAAATCTTTAAACAGGCTCCTACATGCTTACTCTGCCTTACACGTGCGCACTCACGCTTACATGCGCGCACTCTGTCTTACTCACGCCTCCCAGCGCGCACACACACGCATGCACGTACAACAAGAAACTTTGGTGTTGGCCACAGTGTATACCTTCCATTTCTTGACTTTCCCATGCTTATCTGTTGACACTCCTCTTTTTATGCTGTGTGATTGACATCTTTCACATACCACTTTGCTCCAATGAGCTTGATTTCTTCCTGACATTCCCCCCTGTGATGTCACCTATCTCCTACTCTGTTACTCCTCCTTATCTAACTCTTACACTACACGGAATATGCTCATTTGCTATGTGACAGTGTGATTCACTATCCTACCACTCATTTACATAGGATTGCCTACTAATGCTTAGTTACATGTCTTACACTCAGCTTCCCCCCTTAGCAACCACTAGACGGTGGCTATGTTGTTTTTGGTCTGCTAGTCCCTGCATTGCAAATTCATGCATTACATAAAACCCACATTTGTGGGTTTCAAACCTTTATTTTTCTGTTTTATATAGCGCAGCCCGTTTGCGCGGGGCTGCACTGTGTTTAAACCTCGCCGATCTCCAAAAAAAAAATATATATATTTTATGTTTGCATCGAGTTACCATGCCAATGGCCACATATTTGGCCATTGGCATGCTGACTGCAACATTTGCACACTTTATTTGGAGCTGTCATGGCTCCATTGTGTTATTTGCAGTAACATACTCAGTTGTCAACTGAGTACCTTTCTGCACCTAACACGACTCTTACACGGGCTGGTTTCAGCTTCGTGGATCGCTAATCTACCTCATTTGCATGCCTTTCGGCTGCAAGTGAGGTGATTAGCATATCCACTCCCTGCCTGTGTAAGAGTCGTTTTAGCTGGTCTCTTACACGGGATTTCGGGCTGTTCCTGGATCGCGATGGCTGCATGGAGTCTTACACGACTCTTAGACTCTGTGCAAGCCATCGTGAATCCTGCCCAAAGTTAAAGTCATAATTTGAAATAACCATTTTCTTGGTAGTTGAAGTGGTAAGGTAAAAAAAGAAATACTTTTAATTTCTGATTAGACTATAGTAGACATCCATAGGAGATAAGGTGAAAAAGCACAGCAGCCAGTCTTGATTTAGAAATAAGACAAACTTCCCAATAAATGTGAAGGATAGTCTTCAACCTCTGAGAGCTCAACTTGGAGTGGAATTAAGCCTTACCATGACACTAATGAGAAAAATGCCTCCACTTTGGCAAACAAGGCTTCATAGTATTTTTTCCTTTTTTTTTTTTTTTTTGGCTTTTTTTTTTGCTACCTGAGTAGAGAACATCAACTGGTGTGGAACCAATAACCAGGCTCCCATGACCAGAGAAAAGGCGTACTGATATCACCACAATGTTGCAATGCATTTCTAAGGTCAAGGATTCAGGTGAGATTAGTACAGGCCTTGCTCCAATCAGCCCTAATATGGTATACCATATCCCTAAACTGTAAGTCCACACTCTAAAATTTACAGGATTTTGATCCAGCTTGATTTTTAAGGGCAGTTTATTCCATTGATTCCCTGCTCTGAAGTGAAAAAAAAAACATAATTACTCCAAGTTTTGAGTTTACTACCCCTAATGTAATCATATTGATGTTATTCCTGGTAGCTTTTCCATGGATAACAATATTCATCCCCAAAGTACCAGACACTTTCTCATTTTTAAACATTTATATGTCCATATCAAATCACCTGTATATATCCTGTAAAACAAGCCCTAGGTTTCATTGACAATCTTACAATCATCATGCTAAGCCTACACAATGTAAGCATGTTATCACATTAGCATGATGAGCAGTAGCGCTAACTGAATATGCATGCTGCTCTTCACACCTACTTATTTGCAAGCACCTTTTCATGGCCAGTAATAGTACTCATAGCCATGGAAAGGTGCTTGCAATCATGAGCACAGAATGTAAACAAAACGGCTTGCATATAGGCAAAGCTCCAATACGAGCACATGCTGTAGACAAGAAATATTAAAGGCAAATGCAGTAAAAGAATAATGAAGGAGGGGAAGTGAAATGGGGGCATTGTACACAAATAATAACTGTTTTATACTGCATAATTAATTAATATGGAGGGGGAAATGTGTACAGTGTATTTATATATCACAGGCAAATGTGCTGTTGTGTCTAAGAAGCATTTCTGATATAAACCCTGCAATACTGATGTAATGATAATTAGTGTTAATGACAATACTGCAGTTATTCACATAAATAAAAACGGACATGATAACAAAGGATGTGATAAAGATATAAAGCTGCAGTGCAACAAAGGGGAGTGAAATTGTGATATACATGTTAATTAAATGCTGAGTTGAGATAACAGTAAGGACAGAAGTACATTATGAGATAAATGCATATATTGCAATTAATGCATATGAGATGTATACACAGGGAGTTTACGCATGCAATCCAGTACCACTGCTGTATTCTCCACCCCAGCATGCATGCATAAGAATAAATAGACCTTACAACTGCAATGTCAGGTACACCAGAAATTGACATGATTTTGCAAAGAAAGGACAGTGGCACCCATAGGAAAGGGGTTTATTACCTACAAACATGTAATAGACAAGCATTGCATAGTCATGTAAATGCTGTATGGTAATCTAATAACACACAACATGCATAAATGACAAGTGACAACACAGATGTCATGAGTTAGAATTTTCCATTATTTGCAAACATCTTAGACAGCATGATACTGGTGTAGCTCCCACTGTATTTCATTGTAGAAGTAATAGACTGCAGTTTTCCATTATACCACAAGGTAGAGCTCCTTTTCAGGAATATAAAAGACAATTTTGAAAGTGAAAGAGAGGAGACTGGAACACTAGCTGAAGGAGGGAAGACTGAAAGACTAGCTGAAGGGAAAAGGGCCTTGCAGCATGACTGGATTTTTCTTCTTCTAGTGTTTTGGGGCAGAGAAGTGGGGTAGCAGTTTGTGTCTGTCTCTTGCTGAAATCCTTGGGCCTAGTGCAGAGATGCCATAGATGACTACCAGAGTTCTGGCAGGTGATTTTCCATTTTTCTCGTCGGAGGAACTGTGGTGCCTGGTCACTGGGATATTCTCAACGGAGTGGTGAGAGGCTTTTGGCCGTCATTTTTTTATACTTTTATAAGATTGTGGTTCCCCCCGTAAACATTTTCTGGATTACAAATAGCTGAGATCCATATGAGCTCCAACCTTGGGCCCCATCATGCCAGCAGTAGGACTGTAAGTAGTCACTGGCCAGTAAACAGGGTACAATAGAGTGTCTCATAGTTGGTCTGTTTAGATTGATCTGGGGATAGAGGGTGTTAGTACTGTTGCCCTAAAGACTCTTTATTGCTAAATGACATTGTATTTTCTCATATTTGTATTGTTGCATTATAAATCTTTAGTATTCAGTGACATTGCATTTTTCTCGTGTTAGTACTGCTGCCTTCAGGAATTTTTACTGCTCAATGGCATTGCATCTTTTTTATATATGTACTGTTGTATTATAACCCTTTTTTTCTCCCTCAATGACATTGCATTTTTTCCGTGTTTTGTATCGCTGCATTATAAAAGCTTTACTGCTCACTGATATTGCCTTTGTGTGCATGTTTGAATGTCAAGATCTTTTCGGTTGAGTTCTGGGGAAGGAGGTAACTGTATGGTTTCATTACATGCATATCTCACTCTGCCTTACTGCTAACTGGTGCACTGTTGAAATAATTAGTTTGTTGTTGTGCTATTGCCTTTTAAAACTAAAGTATAACCTAGAATAAAGTCTGTTATCATTTGCCTCCTTGGAGTGTTGGGCCTAAAGAAGGGGTGTCACCAGAGTCAGGTAGGAAGGAACCCATATCTACTTCAGCTACACCTGCAGGTGCGCTACATTTGGGCGCTCATCCAGGATTGCCTGTACTGCCTTGAACTCTATCCTATTCCCCTGTACATGTGAAAAGCAACTCCAGCAGCAAGATGAACCCAGAAGTAGCTGCTAAGTGGTGCAAACAGCACAATGCTCAGTAAGAGCACTGCTTAGGTCTAGTGTTGCCAGGGGTCACATGGACTGATATGCAAAATGTAGGGCGTGGATTTTTATTAGACAGCACTATGGACACTACTGAACAGAGCACATTGGCCTTATTAGAATGGAAAAGTCCTTTAATATACGAACACATACCTTCGAGTGTACAAATTTCAGGCAAGAGTGTAGTCCATGTGGTAATCCCTGAGAAGTGCACTAACCCAGCAACCGAGGAAATACCTGTGGAAGATATCCAAGTAGGTCAGAACCTTACACCAGAAGCTGCAGCTTCACTGCCCATAAATACTATAGGGCTTGAAGTTTTGAATGCTTTGGGAAGTCTTGTAGAAAAATGCTTACTGCCTACACAGCCATTCACTGGGTTTGGCTACCGCAAATTGCGTTCCTTTTCTGGCAAACAACGCACACCTCAAGGAGAGGAAGATTTTGAATCTTGGATGGATTAGGCTTAAGCCCTAGAGGAGTGGGATATCCCAGAATCTCAGAAGAAGCAGCGGATAGCTGAAAGTCTAAAGGAATTAGCAGCAGATACCATACGCAACCTAAGGATGGGTAAGCAAGATTGCATGGCCAAGGACTATTTAGGAGTACTGCAGGATGTTTTGGGAAGGACCGAGAGGGCTGCGGACCTACTGTATCAGTTTTAACATACATACCAAGAGGTTGGTTAGAAACTATCTGATTACATTAGGCGATTAGATAAAATCTTCACCAGATTATCCTAAAGAAGGGGGTGGATCCTAAAGTAGCTGACCAAGTATGGATCAGAGACATTTTACAAGGAGCTCAAGCTATGGACCCCATTATGTGGAAACTGAGGATGAGAAATAGGGAGGAGACTCTAACTTATTCTCAGTTGGTTAAAGAAGTGAGGGAAGAGGAAGCCCTGTTGGAAGCAAAATCTCTAGGTTTAACAGCAATTAAAGCAGTGAGTGAACACAAGCAGGAGCATATAGCCATGCTTACTATTCAAACAGGAGTCGTGGTCCAGGGTGTCCGTGATGTAGAGGTGTCACAGTTGCAGGTGCAGGTGTCTTCCCTAACTGACACCATAGCTCAGGTCACCAAGACAGTTGCAGAATTGCAAAAAGCTGTGGTAACTTTAACTGAAGGGAGGAATACATCATCTAGAACCTCCACAAAAGGACTCAGGGAGGAAACGAATCAGCCAATGTTCAGAGTTACTACTGGATTTTGTTTTCTTTGTGGGGATGCAGGGCACATAAAGTGACAGTGTCCTAATGCAGAGAACTTGAAAAGAGTGAACGAACTATTATTGGCTAGTGCAATGCAGGTAAACTTCAACTCAGTGAAGGGGCCAGCTGAATGCCCAGTTACAAAGAGCTCCATAAAATATAACATCAAGAGACAGCATCATGGATCTCCTTTCCACACTAACCCTTGTAATAGGGGAGAGAGACTACCTACTATGCACACTTCTAGCTCATCTGCATGAACAACTGAATTGAAAAGCTATCTCAGCAAAAATCTCAGCATCTGAGACCACAAAACATTACTAAGAGAGAGTCTTAGCCATGGAAACGGCAAGGTCACCCGGTGGTACCACAACCTCATGCTAACTGCCATGCAGCTGAACAACACCGGAAACAGAAACTACCCGATGGGCTATTGGGACTGACCCCTGTCGTGTCACTAAAAATAGAAGGGGTGTATAGTAAAGCACTGTTGGATACTGGTGCACAAATCACCATTCTGTGCAGAGACTTCTACCAAAAATACTTAAAGCATCTGCCACTTGAAAAGTTAGAAAATTTGAAGATCTGGGGGTTAAGTGACATGAACTACCCTTATGATGGGTATATCTCACTCAAGTTAGAATTTCCTGCTTCAGTTGTTGGATCAAAGAAGACTTTGAAACTCTCGCTGTTGTGTGCCCCAGGCCAAAAGGAAAGGATTCTGCGTCTATTTTAGTAGGGACAAATACTGACCTCATCAGAAGAATGTTGATGCCTCAGTTGACCCAGGAACACCCAACATTACATTCTCTCCTGAGACTAGCTTTTTGTGCCCTTCAAAGGGAGAAGGATAATAAGAAGGATGAAATTGGTCATGTGTGGATCCTGTCTGGGGAAAGAGCATATAATTCATCCTTGTCAGGTAACCTGTTTGAGAGCCAAAGTGAGGATGTGTGGACAAACAGTTTCCTCTCATCTCATGATGATAATGGATCCAAAAAGTGACTTGGCACCGAGGCTGGAACTAGTTCAAGAAGTTTGGCCTGCAGACAAGTTAAAGCATCCTTATGACACTTTGCCTGTGGGGTTGAAGAATAAAGGAAGTACTCCCATTGTCCTGCGTTCACAAGTGCATTTGGGAAATGTTTATGCTGCCACTCCCTTAACTGCTTCTATGTTGACAAGGAACAAGAGCAGGGCCAACGAGTTGAAGCTGGAACATATTGATATAGGAGGTGGCCTTTTGCCCTCTGAGTGGGTAACCAGAGCTAAAGAGCTACTAATGAAGAAGAAAAATTGTTTTTCTACCAGTGAACTGGATGTGGGTTGTGCAAAGAGTGCAGAACACTGAATAAGAGTGAAAGAGGACCGGCCTTTCAGGGAACATTCCAGAAGAGTAGCTCCAGGAGACCTGGAGGACTTAAGAAAACATTTGGAAGAACCTAAAGCCGCAGGGATAATTCGAGAGTCAAGAAGTCCATATGCCTCTGCCATTGTCATTGTCAGGAAAAATAATGGATCAATTTGCATGCGTGTTGACTATCATACTCTGAATCAGAGAACCATTCCAGACCAGTACACAACTCCCCAGATTGAAGATGCTCTAAATTGCCTGGTGGGCAGTTAGTGGTTCAATGTGCTAATCTTAAGGAGTAGATACTATCAAATCCCTATGCACCCAAAAGATAAAGAGAAGACTGTCTTCATCGCCCCCTTGGGATTTTTTTGAGTTTGACCGCCTACCTCAAGGTTTATCAAATGCACCAGCAACTTTCCAGAGAATCATGGAAAGAACAGTTGGAGACATGCATCTCCTGGAAGTCTTAGTCTAGCTGGATGACCTCACTGTTTTTGGGAGGACCCTAGAGGAGCACGAAGAAAGACTGATGAAAGTATTTTACAGGACTGAGAAGGAAGGCCTGAAGTTGTCATTGGACAAATGCAAGTTTTTCCAACCTTCAGTGACCTATGTGAGACATGTAGTGTCTGCAAATGGGATATCCACAGATCCCAGCAAAGTTGAAGCTGTGACATCTTGGCCCAGACCCAAAACTATCACAGAGCTATGATCTTTCCTGGGGTTTTGCAGTTACTATAGAAGGTTTGTGGAAGGATTTTCAAAGATAGCAAGGCCCCTCAACCATTTGCTCTGAAATGATGAGAAAGCAGATGAAACAGATGAAGATATCCTTGTGAAGAAGCCCAAGGGACCGAGAGGCTCTAAAGAACTCATCAGGAGTCGCTGGACTCCTGAGTGTGAAGAGTCATTTGAATAGCTTAAGTATTGCCTCACACATGCCCCTGTGCTGGCATATGCTGACCCAAAAAAGTCATACTCTTTACATGTGGATGCTAGGAAGGATGGCCTAGGGGGAGTCCTTTACCAAGAGTATGATAAGAAGCTGAGACCTGTGTTTTTTATCAGTCAGAGTTTATCCCCCACAGAAATAAACTATCCTGTGCACAAGTTGGAATTCCTTACCTTAAAGTGGGTGGTAGTGGACAAGATACATGACTATCTCTATGGGGCTGAATTTGAAGTGCAGACTGACAACAATCCTCTGACATACATCCAGACCACTGCAAAGCTAGATGCTACTGGCCACAGATGGATGGCAGCTCTATGCAACTATAACTTCAGTTTGAAATATTTCCCAGGACATGAAAATGGAGATGCTGATGGTCTGTCCAGAAGACCTCAGGGAGATTTACACCCCAACGATGAATGGGTGGAAATTCCAGTGCCAAGGGTGAGAGCTATGTGTCAGATTGCAACCAGCTATCAACACACTGAATGTTGGGCCCAGAAGTTGGGTCTGTCTGCAGCAAGCATACCCCAAGCTTATTGTAATCTTGTCACTTTACAGGCTACCAGCTATCATCTTTGAGTATCTGTGACCTTAGGAGAGATCAAAGAGAAGACCCCTTGGGTCAGCTGGTGTTAGCTGCTTTAGAGAAGAAACAAATTGATATGTTTCGCACAGACATTCATCCTCTGGCCAGACTTTTGGCCAAAGAATGGGACAGACTCCAGATACAGAATGGACTAGTGTATAGGAGATCTCCTAGTGCACTCGGCAGTGAAAAGTGGCAATTGTTGCTTCCTCAGAAGTATAGAGAAGTAGTACTCTGGTCATTGCATGATGAACATGGTCATCTTGGTTATGACAGAACTATGGGTCTGGTACAAGATGGGTTCTACTGGCCATGCATGAAGCAAGATGTTAAGGATTATTGTCGTACTTGTCTACGTTACATTCAGCGAAAGACTCTGCCAACCAGAGCGGCCTCATTGGGTCAAATGATGAGCACTGAAACCGTGGGACTGGTCTGTATAGATTTTCTATGCATTGAACCAGATGAAGGTGCGATCAGTAATGTGCTGGTGGTAACAGACCACAATACCTGATACGATCAAGCATTTCCCACTCGTGATCAGAAAGCTATTACAGTGGCGAAACTACTAGTTGAGAAGTTCTTTGTACACTACAGCCTGCCAAAGAAGATACACTCTGACCAAGGATATGATTTTGAGAGCAAGATTGTCCATGAGCTACTCACTCTTTTGGGAGTTCAAAAAAATCTCACCACTCCTTATCATCCTCAAGGGGATCCACAGCTGGAGCGTTTCAACAGAATGTTACTAGATTTGTTGGGGACACTATCCGCTGAGAAGAAGAGTAAATGGAGTAGACATATAGCCACAGTGATGCATGCTTACAACAGTACTAAAAATGATGCTACAGGGTTCTCACCTTACTTCCTAATGTTTGGAAGAGAAGCGCGTCTTCCTGTTGACGTCACATTTGGAGTCACAGCTGAGGATA
This sequence comes from Protopterus annectens, assembly GCF_019279795.1. Taxonomy (NCBI): domain Eukaryota; kingdom Metazoa; phylum Chordata; order Ceratodontiformes; family Protopteridae; genus Protopterus; species Protopterus annectens. Next base: position 618,836,581 of record NC_056732.1, on the reverse strand, counting down.
CACCAGTGAGATCTCATGGCAGTTATGTGGAGAGACTCAAGAAGAACCTCAGACAGGCCTATGAGCTAGCTGAAAAATCAACATGACAAAGACATCAATGAAACAAGGCTCACTATGACAAGAAAGTGAAGATGCATGATTTGCAGCCAGGGGACAGAGTCCTTTTGAGGAATTTGGGTCTACAAGGAAAGCATAAATTAGTTGACGGCTAGGGGTCTGAAATTTACCTAATTTGTTCTCTGCTACCTAATAACCCTGTCTACCAAGTTTTCCCTGAGGGGAAAAAAGGACCTATCAAATCCTGGCACCGCAGCAACTTAATGTCTTTGGCAAAATCAGTGAGACTCATGAATCCGGAACCCAGAATGGCTCAGCAGAAGCCTAACTCAAGGCGATCCAGAAGACAAAGGCAGAGAGGAAATATCGTCTCCAATGTTCAAGAGCCCATGCTTCCTCCTGCTTCAAGTGAGGATGACAGTGACGATGACTGGGGTTTCAGTGGGCTTTTTTATGAGGATGTTCGAGACCCCATGGGCTGTAATCTCAATGTAAATGCACGGGAATTCATTCCTTGTCATTTTGAACAGCCCAGACCTGACAAAAGACTAAGTGGTGTTTCTGTACCTCTTGCAGAACCTGATACTGATGGAGGCCCTGTTATGCAAACTTCAGAAAATAGTGCTGAGGACAGTCATACTGTTATAGAAAAAGAAAGTGAAGTTATACAAGAGGAGATCTTAGAAGTAGACAAAATGCCTACTGAAGAATTGGACATTGAATGTGCTGTGAGTGACAAGCCTTCCGAGCAAAATTCCTTAGTTATCTCTCCCGAACCAAAACTGCAGAGACTGATTCAGCCCCCTCAGAGACTTACATATGACAGTTTGGGACATAGTACACAGGAACCTGTGACCAAAGCTCATTGGAGAGTCTGTGCCCACGACCCCTATGCCTCCTGCTCCATTGGTGACACCTCAGTTCAAGTTAAGCATAATGTTAATCCCCCTTGGTGGGAGGTATGCAAAAATATTATTCAGCTGATGGTGCATTAGTGCTTGTAAATATTTTGCTCCTAATCTACCTCTGACTTGGGGGGACCCAAGATTTTCAAGTGGGGGGCGAGTGTAGCTCCCACTGTATTTCATTATAGAAGTAATGGACTGCAGTTTTCCATTACACCACAAGGTGAAGCTTCTTTCCTCAATGCTTATATAGGTGTTTTTGTAGGTAACCATTAGGCATTGAGGAAAGTTATAGGCACACATAAAAAACACCTACAAAAACACACCAAAACACACAACAAATGGGAATATATATGTGTGTACATATATAATTAATTATATCTTTGTTTTTTGCTTTGGGTAGAGTGTGCTGTTGGTAGAATCACTGTCTTTAACCCATTTATAACTTTATTATACTTTGGCACGAAAAAACATATGTGAAATTTGGAAGCACGTATTATGTTTTTCCAGCACTTATATTATGTTCTTCCAGTAATTACATTATGTGTTTCCAGCCTTACATGATAAACAGAAGTTTAAAAAATGGGCAGCATTTAAATTAATTAAATTCATTACATGTACTCTAGCATCTCAGTGTACCTTGTATTGGAAAGGATTGCATAATTTGATAATTTGTTATTCATTAAGCAATTAAGGACTAGGGCGGGGAGAGACAGTATATAACTAAAATGTGATTTACTCAACGTTACCTGATGAAGTCTAGTTATTAGCTAGACGAAAAGCACTTAATCATATTGAGTTGTTTTATTACATTTTATTGTTTTATTAAAAGTCTCAGTGTTTGCCGTTCCCAATTCTGGACTTTACAGCTACACATCATATATGGTATTTGAAAATTAGTACAAACAGTATGAGGGGGAAAGGCACACTCACAACCTGCTCAAACATCCTACATATTAGTGTAGTCACACAGTGTACATAGGACACTATCAAAGTCACGCAACACAGGAGAGTTCACATTCCAGCTAAGAGATAGTTATGGTAGCGTTATGTAATCACTGTGTGGCCAAAAAGTTATTTCCCTGGGAATGCTAGGATTTGCTAGTTTAACAGTGCTCCACTGTAAATCCATCCCATACGTAGAAGTATACATAAAGATGGTTGTCAGGTAGCCAGTGATACATGACAGCAATCACAGTTGCACTATTTAAGTAGTGATGGACTCGTACCACCTACCTACCTATCCACTTACACCATCTATACAGCTCAAAATCAGCAGCCAGTACCACAGAAGAATAATGAGCACAACTGAGACATACGGCATCTGTGAAGAGATGGTATCAGCAATGTATTGCCAAGGAGATGTGTCTGATAAAATGACTTTTACAGCCATTCAGGGTTGTAAAAGTTGCCACTGCAAATGTGTAAACCAACCCTGAATTAATTTGCAGTCACACACACACACACACACACACACACACACACACACACACACACACACACACACACACTTGTAGAAATTAAGCAGTGCTGTATTTGAACCTCCTACATATCTATTTATAGATTCTAGAAAATATTCTTAAGAAATCCAACAACCACAGAAGTCTGACATTTAAATTGCAATAGTTTACTTGCAAAAGAATAACCTCATCAGTGTGTCACACCAGGGGTGTAGGTAGAGAATATAATTTTGTAATCATATGCTTTTATTACTACCCTACAAACCACCTGTCAATGAAAAATGGAAACATTCCCCTACCCACTTAATAAATGTTTGCATTACTTTCCCTAAGAAAACATGAAACAGATATTTTTTCAATCTATGAAACTTTTATTAGAAGCATTAATTTAGACAGCTGTGGACAGATTATGGTCTAACAAAGCCATGGTTTCTTTAAGTAATGTACAGAAAATTGTACTCAGTGGAGTACAAACAGTAGGCCAAGCTAAACCCTTATGTTGCATGGAGGTTGTGGTTGTGAGAGGTGGGACTAGGGGATGGCAGAGTAATCTAGCAGTTTTAAATGTTTATCCAGAGTACAAGCTGATTGAGCGCATACTCTCCTAATGATAAACACCCCCACTCACTCACACACACACACACACACACACACACACACACACACACACACACACCCCATATTGAGCACAGAACCTCCTACCTATCTAGTTACACAATGTAGAAAACACTGTATTAACCTCAAGCATCACAGGAGAAATTTGCCTGTTAAGGGAAGAAAATGCTCTTTTGTCAGGATGACCTCATCAGTGTGTTCCAGAGATGGTATTTCAGTAAAAAGTGGGATAAGAGAGCTTTGTGAAGAGTTAAATGTATTCTTTACAGAAAATTGGATACAGTAACAAGTGTTACACACACACACAAGTTTCCCATGGTGGGCATCAAACCTCTTACCTATCTAGTGGTAAAATCTAGGTATGCACCTTATTAGTTGCAATCACCACAGAAGAAGTCTGACTCTTAAGAATAGACAGTGCACTTTTATCAGGATGACCTCATCAGTGTGTTCCACAGATGATGTCTCAGTAAAAAGTAGGATAAGGAAAGTGGGATAAGGGAGCTGACTGAAGAGTTAAATGTATTCTTCTCAGGGGACATGGATAACAGCAGCAAGTGTTACACACACACACACACACACACACACACACACACACACACACACACACACACACACACACACACACACACACACACATGTCCCATGTTTGGCATCAAATGTCCTACCTATGTAGTTACACAATCTACAGAGAACTATATTACTCAGAAGCGCCACTGGAGAAGTCTGAATCTTAAGGGTAGAGTGCACTTTTGTCAGGATGCCATCATCAGTGTGTTTCACAGAGGGTATTTTGGTAAAAAGTAAGACAAGGGAGGAGTGTGATGAGTTAAATGTATTACTCTCAGGGAAAGGGGATACAGCACCAAGTACTGCACACATTCTCACACGCACCAAGTTTACCATGTTTGGCATAAAACTTCCTACCTATCTAGTTACAGAGCACTATGTTCATTGCAAGCACCACTGGAGAAGACTGATATTAACAATGTGAAATAGGATATTTGAACTTTTTCAAAATCCACTGTTTGGAACAGGTACTGTGTGTCACAGGTTGTGCAACAAATGCATATGTGTGTGCAGGACAATTAAACATCACTGTTATTGTCACATGTAATGGCATAGTTCTCTACTAAAATCTAGACAATGTCCTTCATGTACATTGTATTATTGTGAGGGACCTTGATATATCTCACATTATGGGATGCTATGGACATTTGTTGTTCTACATCACTGGATTATCAATCAAAGTTTCCTGTGACTTCATGTTGGGATGACTGCACCCTTGTATTGTCTCATATGAGCACTATGTGCATTACCAAGACAAACACACAAGTCATACATAGGACAGCATACTGCAGAACACCAGTGATGGATCATGTGAGAATACATTAACCAAGCTTGTAACCCAGTTGTAGGTGTAGACTCTGTAGAGAAAAAATAAATTAAACAACTGAATTAATTGAGTCAACATAATTCTGACAAAAGTAATACAGGCATAAAAACATTGTGCAACCTAAAACAATAATTATTTGATTTTTTTTTTTCACTTGTTGAGTTCAGCACTGCCAAGCTGAACTGCACAAATGATAGCAAAGTGTTAACACACGCATACTAATAACATGAAGTGTTGAACCTAGAATGACAATTAGTGTTGCTCTGTGCAGTTTTTTCACAGCTAAGATCTGTACAAGACAGGCTTCCCAATAGGTAGTACGCACACTAATATAGCAACAGGGTAATGAAGTGTTAAGTAAAGCTGTAGCCATTATTTACAGCCACAGGAGTCAGACAGAACATAGTGAAACATTTTTCATCCATCTGTATTCAAACCTTTAGAACATTCCAAGAAAAACATTTATACCTGGGTATTATCTAACCACACTGTGTAGGAAGTCTTACTTCTGATAGTTAATATCTGACCCCACATTTCAGCAAATGTAAATGTATATCTTCATCTTCATTCCCTGTTGACCACTGTAATGTGCACATCCAACTCTTCAGCTTATTGAAAACTACATTAAGCTGAATAAACATAGCTTAGCGCAGTGGTGCAAAGTGCAAAAGAGTAATGCAGACAAATGCAGCGAAATTACAAGACATTGCCATAAGCTATATACTTCCATTTAACCTTAGTTGCATTTGCTGCGCAGTGCTAGACATTGCGCAAATGCAGAAGTGGAAAAATAATGATACAGATGCGAGAAGATACATTGACAGGGTGAGATGGAGGCAGTGACAATGTAGCTTAAGACAGAAAAAAGATAATTGTGGCTCATAATATGTAGCCAACAGACACCAGCTGGCATAATGGTTAAGGTCTTTGCCTCACATGCACAAAGTTCCATCCTGATCTCCAACCAATGCCTGTTTGGAGTTTACATGTTCTTCCTGTGTCTCTGTGGGGTTTTTCCCACATCTGAAAAACATGCTGAGTGTTTCCATCTCAAACTCATCAATGAATGGAGCTGTGGGCAGCAGTAAAGACTCTACATAGTGCCCTATAGGGGCAAGAGTTGTACAGACCAACTGCTTTAGGCATCTACTGTGGTGCGCAGTATCCTCAAGATAGGAAAACACGGATCACAAACTGCATGCTGTGGCAGGGCTACCAACTCAATGGTGTAAAATAAGGCTCTAGGTGACTCGGTCATGTTGACTAATGTCACCAAAATGGGCATAGGTGTTATCAGTGATAAGTGAGTTGAGGACCCATCCTACTCTGATCTTCACCAGGGACTCTTGCTAACAGTGGGAAGTGTATATGTGCCCCTATTGGCCAGTGTATGCCCGCCATAAAGCCCAGCAGCCCTGGGTCAATAAACTACTGGCCGGCCGGTGTCTAGTTGACCAGCCAGGGTTACCTGGGATAGCTCTGTTGAGCAAAAGCTGGACGTAAAACCAACCAACCTACCAAACATGAACTAAGAATTGCTATGCTTAATGTAGGTTCACTGACAGGATGCAGCTTTGAAGTGGATGACATGATGATATGGTGGAGGCTGGACATACTATGTATCCAAGAGATGAGATGGAAGAGCAGTGCAGCAAAGCCACTTGGCTTGGGATCCAGACTCTACTACTCAGGAGGGGGACAGGCTAGAAATGGTGTAGGAATTGTGGTGAGAGAGAGGCTTCAGAAGGCAGTGAGGGATATCATCAGAATTCCATGGCAATCAGACTCCAGTGTAATGATAGGGCAGTATTCATAATCTCAGCCTGCGCCCCACAGCATTGTGATAGTGAGGAAAAGAGTGCAGTCAGACAACAGTTTCAGGACCTACTAGATAATGTAGGACAACATGAACTGGTGTTGATAATGTGTGACTTGAATGCACATATCAGGACAGAGAGAACAGGATATGAAGACTGCCTGGGTCCAGATGGGTGGGGCAACAGGAATAAAGAAGGAGAAGCCATTCTAGAAATCTGTCTGGCAAATGGCTTGTTAGTAGCCAACACATGGCTCAGAGAGAGATAGTCACAAGATCACATACAAGAGTAGCCAACATGCCACTCAGGAAGACTTCCTCTTAGTAAGGAAAATGCACTGGGGTAGAATCCATGATTGCAAAATTATCCCCAGTGAAACAGTCGGCCCACAGCATAAACCACTAGTTGCCACAATCAGCTGCAAGCAGTGGCCTGAGAAGGCTCTAAGGTCAACAGAGACCAGGCTGAAGACCTGTAAGTTGACTGGTGAGAAAGTACAACAGTTCAAGGAATTACTTCAGGGCTCTAGCACCCCCAAGAAAAGGAGGAAATAGGTGTAGTTGAACAAGAATGGCAGCACCTAAAAACAGCATGTGTTAGGACTACAGAAAAGATATATGACCGAGCCAAGTATGGAAATAAGGTACATAAGGAAAGCTGGTGGTGGGATGCAGAAGTCCAGGAAGTCATCAAAAGAAAGAAGGAGTGCAAGAAGAAGTGGGAGATAGACAAGACTGACCAGGCTAGGAAGGACTAGTGGTTGGCTAACAAAGAAGCTAGGAAAGAAGTTGCAATAGCAAGAAAGAAGGTGCATCAGAGGTACTCTACCAACTTCTAGAAAGTGACTCAGTAAGTGGCACAAAGAAACTACATCAGGTTGCAAGGCAAAGACAGAAAGATAAAGAAAATAGTCAGATACCCTTCATAAGGGATGCCAGTGTCAACCTGCTCACCAGTCCACAGGACATCAAAGGCAGATGGAAGGAGTATTTCCAGCAGTTTCTGAATGAAGAAAAGCCCACAAAAGCTGTACTGCCACAGAAACAGCCTACAATGAGAGAAGAAGAGGAGCCCACCCTAGAAGAAGTAAGAACAGCACTAAGGAAAATGAAGTCAGGGAAAGCAGCAGGCTCAGATGAGGTCACATCAGATATGATAAAGATGCTAGGTGAGATAGGGTAGAAATGGCTCCTGAGAGTATTAATGGCAGTGTGGAGAGAAAGGCGCATCCCAGATGACTGGAGAATATGCATACTCATGCCAGTGTACAAGAACAAAGAAGACAACCACAACTGTGGGCAGTACAGAGGCATCAAACTCCTATCACACTGCATGAAAGTTCTGGACAGGGTGATTAATAAATGGATACACAGAGTAGTAGAATGTAAGATGGGAGATGAGCAGTTCGGATAAAGATCAGGATGCAGCACAACTGACCTGATGTTTGCAGTGAGACAGATACTTGAGAAGAAGCTAGAGATGATGAGAGAGTCCAAATGGGCATTCCTAGACTTGGAGAAAGCATATGACAAGGTCCCAAGAAAGCTGATCTGGGCAGTACTGCAGTGGTTTGAAATCCCAAAAACATTGGTAGAATTAGTGCAGGCTATGTACAAGGACCCAATGACTCAAGTATGAACAGCGTTTGGCCTCACAGTGTGGGTGGGTGTACACCAGGGTTCAGATCTGAGCCCACTGCTGTTCATACTTGTGATGGACTACATTAGCAAACAGGTCACACGGGGAAGATCAACAAAGCTGCTTTATGCAGACAATGTGGCATTACAGGCAGAGACTGAGCTACAGCTTTAGCAATGGATAGGAGAATGGAATGCAAACCTGAAGGCACATGGGATGAAAGTAATAATGGCAGAAAATTGAGGAAATCTGAAGAAGCTGAGAAGGGAGATAGAAGGGATGATAGTGGAACAGGTTAATAGCTTCAAGATTTTTGGAGGGGTAGTTGAGGAGACGGGAAGTCTGAATGAAGAGATCAAAGCTACAGTTAGAGGGGCTGCAGCCAACTGGCATAGAATGTCAGGTGTAGTCTATGACAGAAGAATGCCAAAGAAGCTGAAAAGTTAGTTGTACAAGACAGTGGTACAACCAGTACTACAGTATGGTACAGAAACCTGGGCAGTAAATGCAAAACAGTTGAAGAAGCTAGAGGTGGTGGAAATGAAATGGAGTGCTTGAGAAGGGTGGTAGGATGCACACTGCAGGACAGATGAAGAAATGAGGACATAACAGCAAAAGCCAAAGTCACATCAATTGCAGAAAATATCAAAGAGAACAGATTACAGTTGTTTGGACACATGCAGAAAAGCAGAAGGCAATCTGGTGAAGAATATTTGGGACAGACAGGAAGAAGGTAAGATGAAGTGAGGACATCCAGCAAAGGGGTGGATGGATTGTGGGAAAGAAGATCTGCGACAGTCAGGCATGAGTGTTGAAGAAGGCAAGAGTGTGGCACTGAATCAAGAGAACTGGCGACAGTTAACATGATACTCTGACCCCAAGTAGAAAAAATGGGAAAAGGGGGGACTGATGAGGATGATGATGATAAAACTTACATACCCTTGGCTTTACCATTAACTCTGTGCAGAAAAGCAGATGTGTTACTGATTGGTTATTGCACACGTCTCCTCACTACTCATTCTTGGATATACATCCCTATACTTCCTCCCACCTCCACTCATTCCCCTGTCTCCTCCCTCCACTCACCTCACATCCTTCCCACGAAGTCTTTATGTTAATGGTCCTACCTATGGCGCCATTTTTAAACTAGACCCCCTTCCCTGTGGTCGGTCTTCAGCAAGGCTGCTTGTGTGCTCTCCGGTGAGTTTGATTTACTTGAAAGAATTTGTTGAGTACATTATCATTGATACTGCATTTATTAATATGTTATGCCTAATCTTTTTAATAATTTAATGCTGTATGAGCTATTTGTTGTGTGCGTTTTTTGAAATGCTGTTGCAGTTATCTGTATATCACTTGTACTACTGCCGTGTCTTGCATGTTCAGCTTGCGCTGTCCAGCAAAGCCTTGCTTGTATTTGTGTAGATATTTGTGCCATACTGCTTTATGCGTATCTATCAGGGACTCCTGCTTAAGTAATTAGCACTTGAGCAGCACACTCCTCTGTTTAAACATTTGCTTTTAACACGCGTTTAGCGAGTGCTGTATTGTAAAGCTAAACCACAGTAGCTCTGTGCATGTTTTCTGATTCTAAACACTGGTTAGTTTTGTGCCCAGCTACAAGGCTTCCAACTCTTATATCCTAAGCAGTATTGTGTGGCTTACCCTGTTTGCTATTAAATCCATGGTGCAAGCCTATGTTGTGTCTTCCACTAGTACTTGTAGGATATTTAAAAGACTCCCTTGCCACATTATCTGGTTTCTTTCTCCACTGCCCTGAGCCCATTCATTGTCTGTATTTGTACATGATAAACACATTTGGTTGAGCTACTGAAGTCCTTCTGTACTATTGTTTGTTTATCTCTCAGTTGTCTACTGACCTATCATTACAATATTGTGTTTCTGTTTTATTTTACAGCTTGCTCAGCTTACTTTCTTCTGGTGTGTGTTACCCACAATCTTGTTACAACTACCAGGGAATCCCAACTCCCCCAAGGAAAGAATCCTGGGACAGAGAAATGTAAGTGCTCCACCAGCTTGCATGCTATAAATAAGTAGCGTGTACGTGTTCTTTTCTCTATAGTTGTGTAACTCTAAGTGTAGGCTAATAGTGGTAGTTAAGCATAGACTCTCTTTGTTAGGTTGCTAGTTCTTGAATTACTGAGGGTGAGCACACCAGCGGTCACTCGTGGCTGGACCTCATAGCCTTATCTCCCCTTAATGTATGTGCTTATGCTGTAATTCATACTAAATGCCACTAGGTGGAAGCATATTCCCGCACTCGGTTCACTGCCTTACTGTAATTTATAACAGCTTGAACTGTTTGGTATTTATTTATTATTTTTATTTATAGTTGTTGACCGGGAGTGTCCGACTGGACGTAGGTCCATTTTCAGCGGAGGCCCAGGGAGAAAAGCTCCACAGTTAAAATAAACAGACAGTAGTTACATTGGATTACGTAGCGATTAACAATTTACATAGCAATTACTTACAACATATTAACAGATGAAGAACATAGTACATCAGTAGACAACTAGAATCTTTATCTGTGAAGTACATAACAGACCTTAACAAATGTTACAATGAGAAGTTCCTGCTGTATAATAAGTACTAGGCGTATGAGCATCTGAGCTTGCTATAATCAAGGTAGTTAGTGGAGTGGAAAGAAAAGTAGTGGTTGGATGGGGTGGGTGATATTAGAGTGGGAGTTGCAAGGGCATAGCCAGCATGTTTTTAGGTGCACTTTTAGTAAAGTTTTGAAGTGGGTGCATGATGGTACAGAGGTAATTGTGGGTGGGAGGGAGTTCTATAATTTGGCTATGGTGCAAGAGAATGGTGCTTCACCAGCAGAGTTATTGGCTTTAGTGATCTGCAAGTGATTTTTGTTGCTGGATCTTAGTGGTCTGGTGGTGCAATAGGGTTGCAGTAGATTCTGGAGGGATGGGACATTTACTGGATGGTTTACTAGTTTGTGGGCGAGTGAGAGTTGATACCATTGAAGGAGGTGAGGGAGTTCAAGCCAGCCCAGTTCAGCAAGTGAGAGACAGTGGTGACTACGGTAGGATGCCCCTGTGGCGAATTTGGCAATTTTGTTGTAGCAGGTCTCTAGCTTGTTTAGATTGCATTGCCTTAGGTTGGTATATATTGGAGAGGCATAAAGTAGGGTGGAGATAAGGTGGGAATTTGCTATTGAAATCTTTGCTGCTTTGGTGAGAAGATGCTTATTTCTGTATAACGCTCCTAGTTTTTTGTGGACTTTTTTATGGTCGTGTATATGTGAATGTCAAATTTTAGTTTATTGTCTATTTCCACCCCTAGCAATTTGGTGTGTTCAGTTGGGTATATAGTGGTGTTGTCTTTTGCTGTGATGTTAAAGTGAGAGTTGTTTTGAGTATGTTTGGTGAGTTGGAAGATGAGTAGTTTAGTTTTGTTTGGGTTGAGTATTAATTGGGCATTGGATAACCAAGTTTCAACAGATGAAAAGGCTTCCTGTGTGACTTTTTGCAGTTTGGGTAGGGACTGGGCTGAGCAGATGATGGTCGAGTCATCTGCGTATTGTATGAGTGTGCCATGTGTGGTGGCAGAGGCTAGATTATTTGTGAAAATAGAGAAGAGTAGGGGTCCAAGGATGGATCCTTGGGGAACCCCTATGGAGACAGGTAGTTGGGGAGATATGTCATTCTGCCATACAATGGATTGTTGGTGGTCAGACAGGTAACTCTGAAACCAGTTGGTGATCGATTGTGAGAAGGATAGGTTATTGAGGACAGAGATAAGTTGTTTGTGTGGGACCATGTCAAATGCTTTAGATAGGTCTAGGAAAGTAGCAGAGGAGAGATAGCCATTGTTTTTATGCTGAAGGATAGTGTTAGTAAAGGAGAGTAAGGCAGTGGTGGTGCTATGGTTTGGTCAGAAACCATGCTGAGTATTGGAAAGGAGGTTGTTAGTAAGGCGGTAGTCTGAGACTTGAGAGTGTATGCATCTCTCTAGTATTTTGGAGAGTGGAGAGAGAATATCTATGGGGCGGTAATTGGTTAGTTCTGTGGAGGGTCCACCTTTGTGGAGGGGAATTATATGTGATACTTTCCACAGTGTGGGAACATAACTTTCTGACAGAGATCGGTTAATCAATATGGATACTGGGTAGGCCAGAGCATCAGCTGCGATTTGTAGGTATTCACTTGGGAGGTTGTCTGCTGCTAATTTGGTGGGTTTAAGTTTAGTTAAGAGTTTTTTTATGTTGGAGGTAGGTATAGGAGAAAAAGAGAAGGCAGTGGGGAGATTAGTAGTTGAAGGTGTGGGTTGGAGGGGTTGGGGGTTGTGTTGTTTAGCTAGTGATAGTATGGTTTGTGTGAAGTGTGTGTTGAATGAGGTAGCAATATTTTCTGAGGAGTGAGGGATGTTAGAAGGAGGGGTACTGACTTTTCCTGGGTGGAGGATGGAGTTTATGGAGGACCAGAATTGTTTGGGGCTGTGTTCGGAGGAGTCTAGGGCAGACTGGTAGTATTGGAATTTGTCCTGTTTTATTAGCTTTTTGACTCTATTGCGTAGTTCTACGAATTTCTGTCTAGCTGAGGGGGGTCTTGGTTTTGCGCCAGTGCTCCCAGGCTTTATCCCTGTTTTTCATTTCTGACTTAGTGGTTTTCTGTAGCCATGGGGAGGGTTGTGCTTTGATTCTGGAAAGTCTTATGGGGGCATGGTAATTAAGGATGCTCAGGAAGGTAGTATTAAAAAATGCAACTGCGTCATCAAGACTGAGGTACTTTAGAGGATGCCAGTTACATTCTTTGAGGGATGAGATGAATGTGAGTGGGTTAAAGTTTATTTTTTTACGTATCTGACGGTAGACGACAGGTTTAGCTTGGTATAGGTATTTTTTCAGTAGGAATGTTGGGGAGTGATCACTGAGGCTATCTGATAAGCAGCCTGTTATATATGACTGGGGGCTCTTACTGACTAGTATCCAATCCAGGGTAGTGTGCTTGCTGGAGTTTTTATTTATCCTGGATGGTGACTGGACTAGTTGGGTGAAGCCATGAAGGTTTACATGATGGGTTGGATGGTTGCCAGAACAGGATTGCCAGCCAATATTGAAATCACCTAAAATGATAGTTTCTTGGGGGAGATGGTGGGTAGACCAGCTGAGGAGGTTTTCTAGTGGAGGGATGTTTTGGCCAGGTGGGAAGTAGCATCCAATTATGTTGATGGTTTTGTTTTGGTTTATTTTGAGGTTGGTATATATTATTTCTTCATTGCCTATTTGTGGAGCTGATGATTTTAAGATCTGGATGTTTAGATGCTGTTTAAATATTATAGTTACACCGCCTCCTTTCTTGTTTAGCCGGTCTACTCTTAGTATGCCATAACTTGTAGGGAGTATTTGCTCACTGGTAATGTGAGGTTTTAGCCAGGTTTCTGTCAGGATGACTATATCTGGGGAGTACAAGTCTATGGTGGCATGGAGTTCATGGACTTTGTTGGATATACTTCTAATATTTAGGCTTAGTAGAAGGAAGTCATTTGGCTTTCTATTGTCTGTAATATGGGAGAAGTTGTGGTTTCTAGTCTGATTATGAGGATTGGGGTTGGAGACAGTAGGGCCAGGGTTGGGGTGGATATCTCCACTTAGGGCTAGTTTTGATATGCATGAGGTTATTAGTTTTCTCAGTTTTTGAATGTGTTTGTTTATAAGGGAAACTTTATGATTGTGCTCTTTGGGTAATAGGTATGGTGGGAGGGTTACTATGTTAAGTTGTAGGGATGCTTTATGTTTGAGTAATATAGTTGATAGAATATGTGGGGGGTGCATAGGGATGGTTCTTGAGTTGATGGGAGGGGAGCTGAGTGAGGGTGAGACATGAGTGATGGTGTGAGTAGTAGTACAGTGGTAGTGGTTGAGTGCGGGAATGATAGAGCTTTGGTAGGATGTAAGATATGCAAGGAGAGTGCATGCAGTGAGCATTGGTAAGGTATGCTTGTACATGTTAGTTGAGGAGGTGTGATGGTAGTGGGAAGATGGAGGAGGTAGTGTTGGGTTAGCGCTGTGGTTGGCTACTGGAAAGATGGGAGGGGTTTGTGAGTGTAATAAAGGTGGGACCACTGGGGGCGGGAGGTAATTGGGGGCAGGGTGGGGAGCGAAGCGGGTACAGACCCTGTTGGTTGCTCTTATGAGGGGGCTGGAAACAATCAGGTAACAGAGTTAATTGATGAATGAACATATAATAGTGACAAGGGTGATTGTAGTTTTAAAAAATGGTGCCTGCCACAGGTAATATTTATTAACTTTGGGATTGTCTTAAGGTAATAAACAGGGAAGGGGGAGGGGAGAACAAGGGTGCGAGCAGGCAGTTCTTTGCCCAAGTAGCAGCAGCCACATTGTAACTTTTACAAACAGAGCTCTAAATGTTTGGTATTTTGCCTAAGCGGCACTGTAACTTTTAAAACTTACATACCGTTGGCTTTACCATTAGCTCTGTGCAGAAAAGCAGCTGTGTTACTGATTGGTTATTGCGCACGTCTCCTCACTACTCCTTCCTGGTTCTGCCTGCTCCGCTCACCTCCCTGCCCCCACTTCCCACCCCAGCACCTCTTCACTTATAGCCACAACACCACTCCCACTCTACAATCAACCAATCAGAGGCAATCCCTCCCTCTACCACATATCTTTCTTCAGCCTACTTTCCCTACTGTACTAATCCCTCCTCTATATTATCTTCTTCCCATACCACACTACAGCACACACATAGTAGTGCACATACTTGTCATTATCCACTGTATCCCCATAATCTTCAAACTATATCTATACCCAACATGGCTATCAAAGACACACTAACTCTACCTCTATTATGTCTCCCTCTCTTCCTCTCTTGCCTTCACCATCTCACCACACTCTCCCATATCTCTCATTCTCCCTCCTACCATACAACCTCCACTTTTGTCAAATTCAAGTCTAACTTCACACCTTATATTTCTCCATACCTCTATAATTATAATGACTCTGACCTATTTATCAGAAAACCTGTTCCTGACATCTCTAACACAGCCCACATCCCTTCCATCCCAGTCCATGAGTGCTACCCTGCCCTCAACCCTAACTCTAAAGGTTCTAAACTTCATTCTACAATTCTACTTCAACTGCTTTCAATCCTCCTCTCTGGTGACATTCATCCCAAAGCAGGCCCCTCTACCTACCAGAACAATCTCTCACCCCTACCATCTTCCCTCTCTCTCCATAAATCCCTCCTATTTGCCACAATAAACGCCCAAAGTTTAGGCAACAAATTAGCTAACTTCCATGCCTGGCTATCCTACAATCAACCAAGACATTCTTTTTATCTCAGAAACATAGTTAAAACATCATATAAAAGAACCTGAATTCACTCCTCCAAACTATAGTATTTTAAGAAAGGACAGAACCCAAAATAAAAAAGGTGGTGGAGTAGCATTACTTTACTCATCTTCCCTAACAGTTACCCCCTATACTAAAGCTATACCTCAATTTGCTACAGCTGAGGTAACCTTGGCCCTCCTAAAGATTAATAACAAGAAAAGCATATGCATAGCTGCCCTATACATCCCCCCAGGAAATAATATTCCCATTCTTGAGGACATCCTCTCCTGGATCTCATCTAATATACAAAACAAGACTATAATCCTTGGTGACGTTAATATTAAATGGTCTTCCATAAACTCCCCCACAAACTCTCAGAATATAAACCTATATAACCACCCAACTAATCAATTCTCCCACTAGACCAACAAAAGATAGTACTTCTTGTAGTATTCTAGACTGGATACTATTTCCCACCCCCATATTATCTTTTACAGTGGTACCTTACCTGACTCTCTTAGTGACCATCTCCCTGCCTTTGCACATCATAGCCCTTCATCCCTCCATTTACACCACAATTATATCTCAGTCCATTGCCTGAAAAGCTTCAATGCTCAAACCTTCTCCAACTCCTTAAAACTCATGAACGGGAACCCTCTAAAATCCCTTCCTCTGGATAATGCTATTACTTACTTCAATACCTCCTTTCTTAACCTCCTTAACAGCTTTCCCCCCTCAGATCTAAAAGGGTTAAATCCAAAACTACTCCATGGCTTACAAAAGAAATTATCTCCCTCATGCATCTCCGTGATAAGTTATGAAAACAGTACCAAAAAACATAAAACTCCCAGTTCCTTAGCCGAATACAAACAATTCCACAATAGAGTAAAAAAACATGTTTCCAGAGACAGAAAATCCTATTACTCAATACTACAAAATTATCATAAATCAAATCACAAGAAATTCTGGAACAGCATCTCTGCCCTTCTCCATCCTGGAAAAAAGGAGAACCCCCTGCCCAGATCATAACTCTTCTGATCTATCCTTGGCTACACAATTTAAATCTTTCTTTATAGATTCAGTGGTCAAACTCACCACATCTTTCACTAATAATGTAACAGGCCAGACCCTTTCTCCCTCAACCAACTCAACCCTCTCCAACTCCACCTATATTCATCATCTTCATTTCTCTTTCAAACCTATTCCTGTTAGCAACATAAAAAAAACTCCTGCAAAAACTGAAACCTTGTTCAGTTGCCCCAGATGAACTTCCATCTAACTTTCTCAAACTAGCCACCGATGGCATAGCTTTTCACATCTCTATCCTAATTAACCGTTCCATCCAAGAATCTTATGTACCCCTCCTCTGGAAACAAGCCTTCATTATTCCCCTCCACAAGGGTGGAAACAATACCTAAATCTCTTATTTCTATCCTATAGCCATCCTATCTCCCATTTCTAAGATTCTCGTAAAATGCATCCACCTACAGCTCCTACCCTAACTCTTAGACAACCAACTGCTGACCTCTGCACAACATGGTTTTAGACCAGGACACAGCACCACCACTCCCCTCCTTTCTTTTCTATAAACTGTTAATCATGCTCGTGACTCTGGAAACATTGTATCCACCCTTCTTTTAGACTTATCTAAAGTATTTGATACTGTTTTTCATAACCTTCTCTTGTCCAAACTCTCTCATCTTAATCTTTCCTCCTCCTCCTCCTCCATCAGATGGTTTTCCAGCTACCTTTCTAATAGTCAGCAAGCCGTCAAATGGAAACATTCTATCTCTTCCTTCCTCCACATTCTCATAGGTGTCCCACAAAGTTCCATACTTGGCCCCCTACTGTTCAACATCTTCATTAATGACTTTCATCACTATATTCCAAATGCTAAGCTAATCCAATACGCCGACAATTCTACCATAATCTGTTCTGCCACATCCTTACCCATGCTCTTGAAACTAACTCAAGATGCATTCTCTTGTACTGACTCGTGGATGCTGAATAATCACCTTGCCGCCCTCAACCCTTCAAAATCCAAAATCATGATATTTACCCCTTCTAAATCTTCCAAAATAGATAAGCTCTCTTTTTCCATAACTAGCCCAAACTCAACCCCAGTTGAAATAGTTCCCCATTCAAAGCTTCTAGGAGTCATTACTGATGATCAACTAAAGTTCAATGTCCACCTACAAACTAATATTAAGAAAACACATAAAAAACTTGGCATGTTATATTGTCATAGTCGTTATCTCACTCCCTCAACCAAGCACACCCTCTCTACCACTTATCTTATTCCCTCTCTTATGTATGGTGCCCCTCTTTTTACCAATCTTCAATACTCTCTAAAGTCTAAGCTTGCTTCCTGCTATAATAAGATCTCTAAGTTTGCTACTGGATCCAAATCCTCCTCCCACCACTGCAAGGCTCTCCACTCCTTGAATTGCTTGGAACTCCCTAACTATCTTTCCTACATTCAGCTCTCTGTTGCCCATAAGCTCATCTTCAAACCTTTAAATTGTCTCACACTTTCCTCCACCCTCAAACTGCATCAGCCCAATAGACTTCTTAGGTCCAACAACCAAAACCTTCTGGAAGTGTATAAGCCTATATGGACCCCAAGGGCACTTCTATTATCTTTCTCTCTAGCACGACTATGGAATTCCCTTCCCCTCAAATTCGAACCATCACCAACCATTTCTCCTTTAAAAACCTGCTCCACTCATACCTTTCTTCTCACTGGGAATGCTCCTGTTCTCATCCCACCTGAATTCATCCCCTACATTCCTACTCTACATCACCCTACGTCATCCTAGCTCTCATCTCCACTATATATATATTCACTTTTTCCTCTGTTGCCTCTTACTCACCCCAAATAACTGGCATTGTAAGATCCATTACTCCTCAACACCTGCTCTCAGTTCTTACCTAATTATGCCTCATTAATGCACACTCCTATATACTTTTACTATTTCATGTCCTGTCACTTTTGTATGTCCTCGGTATACTATGCACTTGTTGGTTTCATACTTTAAACTAGGTATAAGTAACACACTGCTTTGATTTCCTCTGTTAAATATGTATATAAGTTACAAACTGTTTTTGATTTTTATTAATAAACTATGTATAAATTATAAACTGATGACTTGTACTGTAAAACTGTGATTTGTATTGTAAAACTGTATTAGGAGCTTTTCTCCCCGGGCCCCCATTGAAGATGGGCTCATTTTTGGCCCAAATGGACTTTCCCAGTAAACAAATGGCAAATAAAATAAATAAAATGATTATGATGAGGTACACATAAAATAATGTACCAAAAACAGTCAGCAAAATGTAGCTAATGGTTGGATTAGAACTCTTGAAATTAGTCAAAAATATTTCTATACACATGAGCATTAACTCATCACACTACTAAGGAATTACTATCTGCTAACACCATTGAAGCACAGTCATAATTTACTGAAGCAGAAGGGGTGAAAATAAGAGATATAGAGATAGATGCAGAAAGGAATAGCAACAATGTGTTTTGTGAGACGTAAGAGTATCTGTAAGGTGTGTAAGTCTTACTTATTAAATTATCATTAATCTGTCATGCTGTACAATAAAGTGCTTGCTTTAGATACGCATAATGGGTAGGAGACTGCAATAAACTTGTGCAAAAGCAGGACAAGGTTGGCTTAATAAGTCTCCTTGTTGGGGCTCAGATGTTTTTGCAAACAATGTCTTGCTGTACTATTCAAATGGTATGCTAAGGAAATGCTTTATATGGACAGAATGCAGACATTTGCAGTTAAATATATGACAGGAATATGAA
Organism: Protopterus annectens; assembly: GCF_019279795.1. Lineage (NCBI taxonomy): Eukaryota > Metazoa > Chordata > Ceratodontiformes > Protopteridae > Protopterus > Protopterus annectens. Next base: position 618,817,546 of record NC_056732.1, on the reverse strand, counting down.
ATGTCATGAATTAATAAATTGACCTACAGCTGTAATTGAACACATGACACTATGCAAAAACAACAGGCTACAAACAGGGTTCTATTATCAGCATGCCACATAGTAACGCCTACTTTATTACATCCAGAAGCCTAAGAACTGTTACATTAAATGTTCCACAGTACTGCCTTTAGTCTGCATTTACTCTGTATTCCCATACTGCAGCAGATTTAAGCACATTTGCATGAAAGTAACCTTGCCACTGTGAATTACATTGAAATCATCAGCTTTTGCAATAAGTAGTTAAACAGTGCTTGTGGTCACTCAGCATTGTTGCACTATGGCAAACTCTGCACCAATGCTGAAGACATAAAGTGGAGGCTTTTCCATGGGCAATTACTGGCCATGTGTGTTGCACATGAATTTATTTTCAGAAGAGTCATGAGAGAGCACCATGGCTATCCACTTCTTCACAATATAAATGTTCAATTGCTCACAATTTCATGATTCATGACTTGGCAGAGTCAACACACCAGTGATGGGTGACAGCAACAGAATCATTTTGTATGGTCAATTGGGCCATATCAATTGTGTCAAGATGATACATAGGCAAAATGCAGAGCTATATATGGGCCATATATATATATATATATATATATATATATATATATATATATATATTTTTTTTTTTTTTTTTTTTTTTTGGGGATGAGTGCATATTTTTTCTTCTTTTTTTCAGGATAGAGAGGAATGTTGGGATAAGTGCTTAGGAATGAGTGTATCAGGAAGGTAAGGTACATTAGGAAACATGTGCAGGCATAAAGCACTTACAAGACAGACAGGGATGGTGATGGAGACAAAAACGTTTGGGGAACACGATTATTGGGGACAGGTAGGGGACATCAGAGGTGCACCCACATCCAGCCTGAGAAAAGTGAAACTCTAGTCCTCACCCTCAAAACTGTCATCGTTATCGCCTGCAGCAGCTCTCTGGGTCAGTACTGGACATGGCAACATTTTTGCAATGTGACACAGGATGTTTTCAATGCTGCTGATACATCTCAGAGCCCCCTCTCTATTATATCCTCCACCAGCCCTGTCTCCTCCTGCTGGGTGACAAAATCACAGACAATACCACTGCTCCCAGATACCACTGCACCAGCAGTTGAGACAATGCTACCTGACGTACTTGGAGCAGGTAGGGCTGGGGTTGAGAAGGCAACACTGACAGGTTGTGACTCTGAAGTGCTGGGTGTCTATGCTGCCATCTGTGCAGATATGGCTGGCTTATCCACAGTGGGCATCATACCTCTCTGTGTTGATGACTAATTGTCAGCAGCAAGTCATGCAAACAGAAAATTGTTAATAAATTATAACCCCTCCAAAAAATAGAGAGAGCAAGGGTGGGGGAGACAAAAAAGAGAGAAATACATACATGGCACATCACAATACTGTATTTTTTCAATAAAATTTGTTTGTTAATATGTAAACAATTATGATAGTTTACTGTTGTACACCTTTGCCACATCCACATATGATGGAAAGTTATTTATGTGTCATACATTAAGCAAATCTCATTGCAATGATATAACAAAGAACAGGCTTTATTTCACTATGATGGATAGGAAATATGCATTCATTGTAATAATTGCAATTGACATAATGTAATTCTTCCTGATATATTATTGGTGATAATATTTTATAAATAGTTATCCAGTAATAAAAAGTAATTGTTGCTTCTAGGTACTGAACACACTCACAGTTAAGCTGGTGTTCTCATTGCCTAATGTACGCATCAAGGATTATTGGGAAGGCATGCATGCTTGAGATGAAGGCTGAGGTGCACCTTCTCAAGATGCTAGTGCTTGAAGGAATAAAAATACATTTATTTCTTGAATTTGGACCTGAGTAATACTTACCCCATGCCTCTCCAATGTGAACTAATCTCTCCCGATGTACCTCATGATTTGCAGTCATCTCCTCTGTAGCTGTACAGTACAAAAAGAAAAGAAATATCTATTAAATCATAATGAGTGCCTGCATTGGCTGACTGGCTAGCAGGTAATGTGTCCCCATGCTTACACAACTGTGGGGTGTTTGCAGTCCTAAATTCAGCCTCCCGTCAGCTTAGGAGGTCCTGCTTGTGGTTACTATAATGGTGATGACATTGTTTCCCAGTCCATGAAATGCCTGTTGCATTGGAGGCAGGCTTAGCAAAGTAATTCCAAGCCTCAGCCTTATACTGAGAACCAGTATAATCCCAATGCAGCAGCCTTCAGCTGTAGCACTTCATTAGGAGTACCATAAATATCCTGAGTTCCTCAACACTCCACCTTTGTTTTCTAAATTTAGCACCATTCTCTCCCTTAACAGCCATGTCATCAAAAGATAAGCTAATAAAATAAGTCTGAATTGGCACCTAATTCAGATATTGTAGATAACTGGTTGTATGAAAAAGATGCACAGCATTGTCAAATGCATTTGCATAAATGAAAGCAGATGGACTCCTTGGCAGACACATTGGCACTACTTACATGACACAACAGTAAAGGTGTGATACATTGCATTCAACGTTGCTGTGTGTGATGCTCAACCTATTGATGCAGGTTCCAATATTCAACAATGGAATTCTTAATGACATGGCTTTTACTCCTTGCAGTTTGGAATCAAGAAAAAAGGATTCATTTTGGCATATTGTGATGTTGGGTCTTACACAATTAAATTATTGTCATACCAGCTGGGAACTGAACTGATGGGATAAAGCATGCAAAAGTTGAAACTGGGCTTATTAACTGACATTGCCACAGGAGAACTACCTTTCAAGTATCAAAATTATACTAATTTGGGGCTGAAAGGAGATACACTTCAGAGAGGCCTGTATGTGTGGGATTTTAGTCAAAGGGATGCATTCCTATGAAAATGTCATATTTCTGTTTGTAAATACATTGCAGATGAATGCAGTTGAATGTAACGAGTAATAGAGGTTGGGGCATGTTATATATACACTTCACAAGACATAACTGTCCTAAAAACAGTTTGGATATGTGATGGCATGATGATTCTAAAAAAAATTCTGTCTGCATCATACATATGCAAGTGAATTTTATATTAAATGTCATCTTTGTCAGGTTTAAGAAATTGGACACACATTAGCTTGAAGTTATATATGAAATGCTAATCATATATGCTAAATAGAAAAGTTTACTTAAGCAAGCATTACTGATACATTGCTTGAAATAAACATGTTTAATAGTATAATGTTTCGTTATTGTTACAGTCCTGATCAAAATGTTGTGACAAAAGGGATTCTTACACTCATTGTATAAGCATCTTTAGCTAGATTGGAATCCTTAATTAGCTGTGTTCTTTATTTAAACTCACTGCATTTATACCTCATGCCACATGATAGGTATGTGAAACGTGGAATTTCTCCACTCAGTATTGTCCAGAGTGCTGAGAAAAGCACACCATTGGCAGGCATGATTGCACTACACAAGGCAGCCTAAACTAAAATTTTCACTTTTTTCCTTAGGTAGGGAACTGTTTTTGCATACTGTCAAGGTGAGAGCAAATGTGGATTAAAAATAATAAAAAAATACATTACATATATAGAGATCACGTGCACTGTGATCTTGGCACAGGATTCGAACAATGCCTCCTGTGATTTATTTCATCCAGTTCACTTCAGTTACACCTTGTGCCACAGAACTGGACATTTGTCAGGTGCATTCTCTGCAGACAGTACTATCCATGGTGTGAAGGGGCATGTAATGACACCAGGCATATTTGCTCTACATAAGGCAACCTAAGATAAATGTTTAATTTTTTCCTTAGGTAGTGAACTATGTCTGTGCACTACCAAGCAGAAAGCTAATGCAAATTAAAATGACTTAAAAATAAAAAAAAGTTACATATTTTAAATAATTGCAATGTGATCAATAAACAGCATTCGAACAATGCTTCATGTGCCTTCTTTTTCTCAGTTCACTTCAGTTACACCTTGTGCCATAGAATTTGACATCTATTAGGTCCATTCTCTGCAGTAAGAACTATCCATGATGTGGAGGGCCATGCAATTATTCCAGGCATATTTCTTCTACATAAGGCAGCCTAAACTACATTTTTCACTTTTTTCCTTAGGCAGTCGACCATTTTTTTGCACACTGCTAAATGAAGAGCAAATGGAAAAGGCATTAAAAAAACATATATGATAAAGAAAAATGCTTACTAAAAATTAAATGCAATCAATGGGTATATGTAGCAATGACCAGAGCAAGACGTGCATTGAAGTGACTCATTCCTCCTTCTCACTTGTCATTGCAACATCAGAATTGTACTTTGTGGAACACGTTATTTGACTTCCAGTCAATGGCAAATAGTATGAAAATGAATAGAAAAAACTCACATATTGTTAGCAACAGTGACGAGTTGTTTTTAAGCAACAACACAGTGGTGTCATAAAATTTGATTAAATATACATTCAGACCACCCTATGTAAAATTATCAGTTGATTTGATTTGAACCATGCATCAGCTGTTCTTTTTTCCTAAGCTCACTACAGTTACACCTGGTGTCACATAGAAATTTACCTAACAGTGTATTTTTTCACTGAGTGCTATCCAGAGTGCTGTCAGCTGCACAATGCTGTCAGGCTGGTTTGTGCTATGTAAGACAGAGTAAACTTAATTTTCCACTCTTTACCTTAAGCTGTGAAAGTTAATTTCACCCTGCTAAGCAATACACAAAAGCAGAAGGTAATATTTATCAGAAGCATTAAAACAACTCTTTTGGAAACAGCAACTTGAAAACACATGAAATGAATCACAGTATACATCTAGCAATGAGCACCTCTAGTGCTGCACGACACTGATTCAGTCAGCCTTCCGGTAACACATGAAATGAATCACAGTATACATCTAGCAATGAGCACCTCTAGTACTGCATGACACCGATTCAGTCAGCCTTCTGATATCTCCTTACCATGTCAGTACTATCAGGAATATGTCACAATATCAGGACTTTAGCTAATGCCATGGTAATGGAGAATGACACAGGGAGCAGCAACAATGATTTTGTTGTTCACACAGCACATACAATTCAAACTGACATAATTTCAAATATCAGTTTTAGTCAATATGGCCTTACTTGAGTTTCCCACATCAACACATTCATACACCAAAACAAATGTGTGATGCTCAACCTATTTCTTATGACCTTCCTCAGTAAAATGATCTAGGAACAAGTTTCAAACTCTGGATAACCTGCAGTGTTATTCTAAGTTCACTACCTTTACACATTATGCCACAGAGATAGGAGTGTGACAACTTGAATTTCTTCACTCAGTACTGTCCAGACTGTTAAAGAAAGTGCAATAACACCAGTCATCATTATGCCATTGATGGCGATCCAAATAAAATGTGTTAGTTTTTACCTTGGGCAGCGAAATGCCTTTAACTGCTATTGACCTAACTGCCAGTTAACAGAGTGCAATGCCAAATGGCATCCAAGTATAAAAGGAAAAAATGTTTATCAAATAATACTTTAAATGTACATTTCACATGTTTAAGAAACTTTGTTATCTTGCAATAGGAACCTGTACAGATCAGAACACTCAAACAAGGGTAGTGACAGAGATCACTTAAGAATGTTTCTCATGGTTGCCACAGAGAAAGAAATATATTAGCAAAGAGAAAAAAGTGTTTAGGTGTACTGATAACATGATATTGTATCAAATCACACTCAAAGTGCAACAGAAACAAGCTATGAAAGTTGTATTTTCTCATTTGACAGTAAATCTCTGGATGATTGGGACATTGCAAACAGGGTAATTATGTATTCATACAATATTAAACTTGCTTATATGTCTGATGCACACAGTGAATAGTAAATGTTTGCTTATTCACAAGCTTGCATTTATCAATCTGCATTGCAGAAGAAAGGTTGTTGACTTCTAGTTCATACTGATTTGTGAATGATTGATTCTATAATTGTTTAACATCATTGTATTTCAGTTAGGATTGTTATTACAGCATTGGAAGCATTATGTACTTCAGTCTTGGTATAATTGCGCAAATATGGGTATAACTGACATGTTCCATGTTTTATAGATGCTGCCCGCTTTAAATTCTTGATGCACAGTATTGTTGTTTGTAATATATAAGTGAATATAGCAAAATCTGACAGAGAAGATATTACTGGCATAATTGTACACCTCAGACAAATGTTCTGCTTAGGGACATATGCATATATCCATATGAGAGGAATCAGTTCAACAACTTATTTTTTTTCTTTATAGATTCTAAACTTACCTTGTCATTAGTGCAGGTACAAATTGTGCCCTTGTGGGTTATCCCTGTCTGATGCTTTGTCTTTGTGCCATCTACTGACTTACTTTCCAGAAGCTGGTAGAGTGCCCCTGATGCCTTGTTCTTTGCTATTACAACTCCTTTCTTATCTTCTTTGTTAGCCAGCCAGCCTTCCATCCTAGCCTGGTCTGTCTTTTCTATCTCCCACTTTTTCCTGCACTCGGTTTTTCTTTTGATGACTTCCTGAGCTTCTGTATTCTGCCACCAGCTTTCCTTATGTACCTTACTTAAAACCTGGCTCAGTTGCATATCTGTTCTGTTGTCCTTACACATGCTGTTTTAAGGCACTGCCATTCTTCTACAACCCCATCTATTTCATCTTCTTCTTGAGGTCCTAGAACCCTGAGTAATTCATTGAACTGTTGTGCTTTCTGTCGTCTCATCTTCAAGGTCTTCAGCCTGGTCTCTGTTGACCTTACAGTCTTCTCTGACCACTGCTTCCAGCTGATTGTGGCAACCAGTGCTTTATGCTGTGGGCCAACTGTTTTGCAGGGAATGACTTTGCAATTGCTGATTCGACCACAGTGCTCTTTCCTTACTAAAAGGAAGTCTATCTGAGTTGCATGCTGGCCACTGTTGTATGTGATCTTGTGACTGTCTTTCTTTCTGAGCCATGTTTTGGCTACTATCAAGCCATTTGCCAGACAGAAGTCTAGAATGGCCTCTCCTTCTTTATTACTGTTGCTCCACTCATGTGGACCCAGGCAGTCCTCATTTCCTATTCTGTCTGTCTCAGTATGTGCATTCAAATCACCCATTACTAGCACCAATTTGTGTTATCATTCAACTGCTCTCTGAATACACTTTTTTCCTAACTATCACAACCCTGCTGTGGGGCATAGGCCGAGATTATGAACACTGCCCTATCATTAGGCTGAAGTCTGATTGCAATGATTGCAAAAATTCTGATGACAGCTGCACTGTCTTCTGAAGGCTCTCCCTCACTGCAATTCCCATACCATTTCTAGCCTCTCCTCCTACTGAGTATTAGGTCAAGTGGCTTTGCTGCACTGCCCTTCCATCATGTCTCCTGAATACATAGGCTGTTCAGCCACCTCCTTGCCATCATGTCATCCACTTCCAAACTGCATCCAGTCAAAGAACCTACACTGAGTGTGGCAATTTTTAGTTCACATTTTGCAGTTTGATTGGTTTTTCATCCAGCTTTTGCTCAACATTGTTAGCCCATGTAACCCGAGCTGGACAACTGGACAGACAGTAGCTTATTGACCCAGGGCTGCTGGGCTTTATGGCAGGCAGACACTGGCCAATAGGGACACATACAACCCTCCCATCATTAGCATGGTTCCCTGGTATAGGTCGGAGTAGGCCAGGTCCTAAACCTACTTATCACCGCCAAATACCCATGGCCATTTGGCAACATTAGTTAACATGACCAAATCACCTAGAGCCATTTTTCACACCACTGAGTGGCTATTTCTACCATGGCATGCAGTCTGTGATTTGTGATCTCCCATCATGAGGATATTGTGCACCACATTAGATCTGTAAAGCAGTTGGTTTATACAACTCTTCCCCCATAGGGTACCACATAGCATCGTTGCTGCTGCCCAAAGCTCCATTCTTTGGTGAGTTTGAGATGGAAACACTCAGCATGTTTTTTGGAGGTGGGAGGAGCCACACAGAAACACAGGGAGAATATGCATAGGCCAGAGGTCAGGATCAAACCTTGTACCTTGTGTATGGGAAGCAAAGACCTTAGTCATTATGTCAACTGGCCCTGCTTGTGGTCCTTGAAATTGCTGTCCTTGTTGAAGCTGTTTCCCGAGTATTATATTGGGTAACATGGCACAGACTGTGTAAGTATTTTGGCAGATGTGCCTGGGTTGTACTGCAATGTACCTGCTGACATGTCTAGACAATGGAACCTTGATTTCAGCAATCAAAACACATGTTTTATAACATTCCTAGTTTGAGCATGGGCATTATTATATCCTTGCTCAGTGGGGGTTGTGTGGGTTTTTCATGGATTTCATGAGCCAGGGCTCCAGTGCATAACCTGCATCCCCCACTAGATGACCTAGAGGAATGTCATCCCTAGCAAACCTGCTGTACAGCTCACAACTGTGCCATATGTGTGAGTCATGGAAACTGCCTGGGCTAGCTGCACAGACATTATAGATGATACTACGGGCATTACAGACAACAGTTTATAGAGAGGAAACCTTTTCTGTTGATGTACTTCCTTCCCTGTTCCCCATATGGAGCTTTTATTTCTGTGTGTGTGCAATCTATGTACCTCAGCACTTCAGGGAAGTGTGCTGCTGTATACAATTCCTGCATGGTTCTTGCTCTCTCCTGTGAGGTTCAGGGGAAACAGATAGGCTCCCTTGCACATAGTTGCATTGAATTTAAAAACAGATGTAATATTCTAGAGACTGATGCCCATGACGCCCCAAATATATCCTCTGTGGATTTCTGGAAAGTACCAGTTGCTAGTATACATAATGCTAAACATACCTTTGTTTCCACTGGGATTGGTTCTCCATGAGTTCCCTGAGGCCTGAGGTAGAAGCAGCAGAAGTTGCATATTTTCTCCAGTGTTTTCCTGTCCATCCTGTATCTCTCAACAATTTATGTCATGCAGTCCATGATAAGTCAAATGAGGTCGAAACAACTTCTTCTTGCCCGAGGTCTGGCAGTGGCAGCAGCACCGTGATTTAAAGCCTGTTACACATACAGCATAATAATAGGAGCAGCAACCCCTAACATGTAATAATAGGAGCAGTGACCCCTAACATGTAATAATAGGAGCAGCGACCCCTAACATGTAATAATAGGAGCAGCGACCCCTAGCATGTAATAATAGGAGCAGCGACCCCTAACATGTAATAATAGGAGCAGTGACCCCTAACATGTAATAATAGGAGCAGCGACCCCTAACATGTAATAATAGGAGCAGCAACCCCTAACATGTAATAATAGGAGCAGCGACCCCTAACATGTTTTTTTTTCCAAGTGTAATTGTGCTGTATTCCAAAGAGTTTTAGTGTATAAGGCAAAAGCCTGCACTGATTGTATACAATTGCTTTGTAACTTCCTGAATAGCTCCACCATGTCAGATTGGTTAAGTAGCATGTACTTGAGCTCTTTATGCTTTTATTAGTATATTCTGCTGTTTCTGTTTCTTTGGTGGCTCTCTGTTTAATGAATGCCAACCATACCTCTCAACTGTCCAGATTTCTGCAGAATGTTCAGATTTTTATCTCATATTTTTAATCTTTTCCTCATAAAAGTTTGGTTTTCTGGCAAATCATTGGCATGTCATTGTGGACTGAAGTCAGAAAATAGTGACAGACATTTGAGTTTCAAACTTCATGCTTTTCAGAAAATTCATGCTAATGTAAAACTTATTATTCTTTCAACTTTCTAAGTTTGTAAGAGCAATATTAAAAATGTGTCCCTATTTTTGGGCCTTTGTCCCACCATTATTTATGGCTTTGTCCAGATTTCCTGCTCTAAGAGGTTGAGAGGTATGCAAATAGGCCATTAACATGATGCCTCTCTACTTTGTGTAGCTGTTAATGAATCCACCCTGAAGAGTATAAGTTCAGCTTTTTCAGTCTCTCCTGTTAATTGGTACCCCTCCTGCCATGGATTCTCCTGGTAAAAAATCTTTGTATCTGGTCTAATTTATTTATTTGTAATTTAGAATATTCCATATACAAAACCTACTCCCATACACCATTATAGATCTTATTAAGGCTTATTATGGCTTTGTATATTGCTATCAGTACCTTCTCATCCCTAATGAACATCACCCCAAAATATAGTGTGCATAGTAGCATAACATGATTGCAAGACCTTATTTATATGGCCAGAAAACTGCAAATTGTTATCAATCAAAATTACAAGGCCCTTATTTTGCTCACAAGCTCCCAACTTGACAGTCATTAAAATATGAAATACTCAGTGGAAACATTTTTTATTTTATGTTTTAATGACTTTCATGCCTTGCATTTCACCAGTAGCATAGCTAGAGAAGGGTGAAAAGGGCAGCTGTCCAAGGTGCAAAGTGTTGAGGGGAGCAGTAGCTGATCTGGACCTTTCTTTAAAAGCCGATATTGCATTTGCAGTTAAACCTGAGCACTGTAGCACTTTGTGTGTGGTCTAAACTGTAGCAATAGCTTGCTACAGTTAAAAGGAAAAAAAAAATTTTTTAAGTAAAACCTGCAGTGCTCCATGCAGGAGAGTACATACTGTAGTAACTGTTTGCTACATTTGCAGCAAGCAGTTTACTACATTTTAAAAAGGAGATTTTTTTTAAACTAAAGTATAAACGCTGTAGTGCTCCATGCAGGCAGGGTGTAAACTGTAGCAACAGTTTGCTACATTTGTAGCAAGCAGCTGCTACAGTTTAAAAAGGATATTTTTTAACTAAAGCATGAGTGGTGTGGTGTAGCACCCAGTGCAGGCAGGATATTTTAAAGGAGAGTTGTGGATACAGACACAGACACAGGGCCTGAATGGCTGGATCTGCTTTTTTTCTGGTTCTGCTTTCACCAATTTTAACCCCTAGACTTGTAAATAGGTCAATGAATTTTAATGGCTCTCTTGTCTCTTACATGCCATATGACTTGTCAATGAACACAACTACTCAACTTATACACTAGTATATATAGTATATTGATTATCTTGTATCATTCAACTCTCAGTGTCCACATAGCCAGGCCATCTTGTGAGTAAATTAAGGGTTAGTAACTTAGAAAGTGGTGGCTCACACCCCCCAAAGCATACATGTAAAGGCTTGGCCAGATTCATTATATGGAGTTTGCTAGGCATAACCAAGAAGCCCTGTGCACAACCATGGTTGACTAGTAACTTCAGAAATCTGCTCACAGACCCCAAACACATAGTTGAAGGGCCTTAGTAAATAGAAGAGAGCTAAGCTAAACTTGGTACCAGGGAAATTCTTCTGCTTTTTTGCTAATAATGCTGAAGGGCTGCTGCTATTGAGAAATGTGCCAAGAAGGAGGAGGAAAGAGTGAATGCTCTGCAGTATACTAAAAACAAGGAAGATGCAAATGCTGCTCAGTGTGTCATTGTGCAGCCTTTGGGCCAAGAATCTGCAATTATTGTTAATGAGAGCAGACTGGACAATACAGGTTTGCCTGGTCTCATCATGGTGGATGAGATGTATATTGGCAGAACAATTCTCTTGACTGATGTTGTGGAATAATATGCTGAGCCAAAAGACAGAATTGAGCAAGAAGGATAAGTGAAATTGTCAAGAGAGAATACAGAAAAAGAAGTGCATCCAGAGGAACTGCATCCATCAGCAGTGGATATGTCACAACCTGAAAATGAAAGTGGATTATAGAAGAAACTCCAAGGCAAGTGATCTTTCGTAGAAATGGTCAATGAAAGGGAGGCAATATATGGGCAAAAAATGCAAGCAAAGAAAGATACAGCACTTGTAAGAATCTCTTTAAAAATGATGCATTTACTGATAAGTATGTTATTTTACACAGGGTGGTAGAGCCTTTGGATTTTAAAACTCCTGACAGGCATTCATTAATCCATTTAGATAATGAAAAATATTATGATATCATACTTGAGATACTTCAACAGCTTGACAGGTTTATTGTGTTAGTAAAGTGAAACAAAAACGTGTATCTGTGGAATGGATCTATTTTTCCAGTATGAGCATTCAAAATAAAATTAACTTTAATGCTTCAATGAAGGACACAAGAAGTGTCAAAAATGAACAAAGGATCTTTTCAAGGGTTTGGTGGTGTCTATTGATACTATCAGAAGAAGGCTGGATGAGAGACATTTATAGCCTGTGGGCATAGGAGAAAGGACTAACTTGTAAACTGCTGAAAAACAGTGCTGCTATGGTGCAAGTAAATGCAGATGTATCTGGCGCTGCTAGGATAAAGTATCAGGAATCAGGACCTGCTGTGGTTATTTCTAATCTTAGGGTATGCAGATGATTTAGTTATTATACTTACAAGCAGGTCACAGGTTAAAGCAGTAGCAAAGGTTGTACAGAAATTCTTGCACAAAATATAATTAGTGCTAAGTAAATAAGCTGAAATGTAAGTATTCTAGATATAGTACAACTAGGGTATGCATTTTACAAATATTTTACCAAAGTCTTGGAAATGGAGTTTGCTGATACTGAAGTTGTTTGTATATATATATATATATATATAATGGAAAGATAAAATGAAGAAAATGAAACAAATAGTTAAAATATTGAAAACTTTAGTAAGACTTTTCAAAATAAGGTTTATTTGATTCATTCAATGATCCTAGGTAAAGTGACTTATTTACATGAGTTGATAGCATTGTGTTTGAGGTGATATGGAGCGCTAGACTGAAGACATAAAATTAGGTGTTTTGTATCAAAAAAGAGAAAAGGAGTAGGTTTGATTAACCCAGTTGTATATATAGCTTCATTTCTTTTGCTTTGGGATTTTGAGAGATAATATGGGAAGACAGGGAAAGATTGTTAGGTTTTTTGTTTTTTGTTTTTTTTTCTGAAAGAATGGTGAGTTTTGGAAAATGATGCATACATAGAAAAGGAATTTAGTACTAATGGAGCAGGAAATGGAAGAGTATAATAAGAAACATTTATTGTGACAAATAAATGCAGAGAAGGTAAGAGAAAAATAAAAACAATGGTATTTTCAAATTATAGAGCAATTTTAGTATATTGATCCACTAGAGTATTTATCCAAATATATAAACAAATCAAAACAGAGGGGAGAATGATTAGAGTGCAAATATTTTCTGTGGGGAATGTTATTAAATAAGGTACCTGTAAAATGTTCAAATGTATATAAACAAAACAGAAAAAGATGCTATGTGTGAGAAGATGAATCTGATTAACATTTTTGAATACATTATGTCAGGGCAAAGAACTTTTAGAATGGTGGAGATGAAGTTGCAAATTCTTGTATACAGTGAATATGATTTCTAAGCAAAAGAAAAAGCAGATAGGATATGCAGGATTATTTTTCATGTATGTGGTATATGTGGAGGGATAGATTTGATGAACTGCTACATAATAAAAATGAGAAATGACATATTGTAACAAAGTTTTGGTTCTGGAGAAGGGTGGAAGTAACATGGGTGTTTCCTCTTATACCTAATTTTCCTTGACGTGTTTGAGTTTTAAATGAAAAATTATGTTTTTTTTTTTAAGGAATGATGTGCATATGCACAGTAAGTATGACTTTTTAGTAACATACTCATATTCTTTGCAATAACTGCTATCAGATCTTTGCATCCACCTAAGCTACCACCAGCCTAGGCAGATATTGACCTTGTTTTAACATCTAATCCAAAGGAAAGAACAGTTCCAAGTAAATTCCCCCTTCTGCAGTGCAGTGTCAGTTATGGAAAAATGAGTCCAATCACATTGGGAGGGAATAGAATACACAGTCCTGTGTCTTCCACCTTGGTACACAAGAGTGGTTTACTGAGCCACTGACAATGGCAAAGGTGAACAGTTTTCTGCAAGAGCCATATTTTCTGATTCTAGACTTCTGCATCTGATTCTGGTCAGGTAAAGAGTTGAGTGCACAACTGCAGAGATCCTCTACAGCAAGAAGTAACCTCTTCACAGGCTTTCATGTCTGGAATCTGCAGTAATTTTCAGTATCTCACTGTCAGTTAAATTATTTCCATTAAAAATTGATCTTAACAGTTCAGAAAATGAACACAGTCAATAATGATAAGAGATTGTAATGGTTACATCTCAAATGTTTCATTACAAGAATTAGAGCAATTTGTTACTTATGTTTCCTTTTATAAGACTATTAGTTTCCTATGCCCATATATATTAGAGATAATCCCAGTCCAATATTATATTCTCACATGCTAGAATAATTCCAAAAACAACAGAGTCTAAAGGCTGACAAGCCTTGTTCCTCATTCAGTCATCCAGTGGATCCAGTCTACTATTAAAGACATATTAAAGTAAAAATCTCTATGTTTTAGAACATGAAGGGCCCAGGCATGCCATCCCCAATGGTTACCACTAAGGCCCTCCAGCTGCAGATTGTTCACTGACTGTATGCCTGAGTGCTCTTTGCAAGCTTTGTGTTAGGAAATGGTTTGAATAGGAACATTAGAGTCATGGAAACTGTGGTCAGAGTATATGGCAACGTGTACAATCATCAGGATATAATTTTATTTAAACGATATGTATATTAAGGCATGCAGAAAACATGAGACAAAGTGGTAATCTGCTTTTATAGAATCAGTTTTATATTAGTGGTGCTACTACCTTTTTCCCTGTAGTAAGACCTTGGGTGTTGACAAAAAGTTGTCTCACCTCTGTCTGTCTCAGCTATCATGTATGTTATGTGACTTGGAGGTCAGACCTCCATAACTGAGCACAGACATTTGTTGCAGCCCAGATCAGATGATTACAAGGAGATTCTAGAACTGGGTTGGATCAAAGACAGTTTTAATTATTAGCAATATTTTACTTAGGATGCGTTTAAATGGAAAGCAAATATATATAAGAAAAGTATTGCTAGGTGCATGTAGGTTAAGAGGTCAACACTCATAAAATCCACTTTGATGCTGAATTTTATAAAGCCAGTTTTCTTATGTAATAGTTTCATTCTGGAATTGCTGTTTCTTTTTGAGTTGTCAGTGTATTGAAAATGAGAAGAATTTCTCTGTGCACAGGCTACAGAATTACCAAAAAAAGAGAGAGAACACTGTTGAAAATTCAGACAGGTAAAACTCATTTAGTACACTACCTCCTTTGTTTCATTTCTGATAAA
The DNA here is from genome assembly GCF_019279795.1 of Protopterus annectens. Taxonomy (NCBI): domain Eukaryota; kingdom Metazoa; phylum Chordata; order Ceratodontiformes; family Protopteridae; genus Protopterus; species Protopterus annectens. The sequence continues at coordinate 618,802,434 of NC_056732.1, read as the reverse complement.
AACATGTGAAATTAGTGCTAACACCTATAGGACCCCACTTTCATCTTTTGTGTACTATGTGTCATTGTGGCTTCATTTCATCTACTTTTATTATTACTTTAATTTTTTCAAAGAAAGAAAACATAATTTCAGAACAACTTGTAGTCCTGCCCCAGCACCATTACTATCAAGTCCACGTAGCTGTCTCCTTGAAAAAGCTGTTTCACTGGTGTCATACTTTCCATCTCTTGAGGTCCTGAGCCAGTATGTATGACTTGTAACAAAACTAGTATAAAAGCCCCAGTTATATATTTTGTATTATTAATTATTACAAAGAACAAATAAACTTTTGTGCATGCACTCAGTTCACAAGGGAAGACTGCAAAGTATTTTGTTATTGCACAGCTTATAAACAAATTGATTGTGACTAGATCTAGAGATGTTATTGTCACACTTTACAACGCCCTCATTAGGTCAAACATTTTGTATAATGCCCACTTTGGCATGTATATATCCATCTAGACCCATGCAACAATTGGAATACCCACAGAGATACCTTGCTAAAAGGTTACAAGTCCTAAACAATAGGTCTTGCATGGACCATCTCAAAGATTTATCACTATACTCAGTATCCTACAGAGTGCTTAAAGGTGACATGTCTGGTATAAAAGGCATCCTCCGATCTAATAGAGATGGACCTACTGAACATCAGCAAGCCAAATGGAATTAGAAATACTCAGTCCAGGTATCTAAACTGAATGTTGTGGAGAGATGGATCTATATCACAGTGGCTACCACTTTTCCAGAACAGACTATCCATTCAAGTAAAACAAAGCTCATCCCTGTCCATATTCAAATGCAACTTGGATCTAAGGATGGGTAATAGAAAATATACTCCAGGATTGTCCCTCATGCCAGTAATGGATAGAGGCAGTTCCTAAATGCTGCATCCCTTACATAGGTCCCCTCAAATTATCTATAGTGTGATTACAGTTATTCTCACTAGGGCTAATATACCATTAACAGCCATGGGATAGGTAAGACCAATCAGGAAATGTTAATTCAAGCACCAAAAGGTAAATTGGCTAAGCTTAAAATGCCCTCCAAGTGAACCTATGTTGTGGTAGTAAATAGTTTTAAAAAATTGCCCTTTTTAGATCACTAAGTGCCCCCCCCCCCCCCCAGTCTTCAACAGCTTCTGGCACCTCTGCATCTAGCCAGGGTCATGGTACATCCAGTGCAACTCCTGGTAAAGCTAGCCCTCATGAGCAGGGGAATGCACAGGATACTGAACCTTCTGCCGTGCATGCTCTGGATCTCTTGAGTAGACCAAGCCACAATGCTGCAACTTCTGCTGAGCCTGTCTCCCTGCAGACTCACACTGACATTACCACAGCCCCCACTGCATCACACACAGACACTTCCACTGACTCTGACCCTATTACATCAAGCAGCCCCACACACACACACACACACTGAAAGGCAATCCACACAACAGCATATTTTTCTTTAATAATCTTTAACACTCACACATTTCCCTGGTAAAGACATACACACATGTGCTCCCTTCCCCACCTCTGCAAATGATAATAACTGTGTCATATCCTTTGTACATTGTTTCTTGGATTGTCTATGTCTGATGTACTCTGTGGCCAGCCTATGCGTGGATAAGCAGAGCCTTGTTTTGGCTTTGTGTTGAAATTTTACTGTAGTATATCAGTTTTGCTCTTATATACTGCATTTTGAAGTTATGTGCAAGTCACTGCCTCTTTTGCTAGTGTCACAGCATGCAGGGCCCACTCCATCTGGCATGATCATCCTCTGCTGCTGACATCTCCTCTGACTCCCCATCTGAAATAACCTCTTCTGCCTGTTGCTCCAGGAACTGCTGGTCCTGCAAGTGTCCACCCTGCTGCAACTGTTTTCTAAGTATGATATTCTGTTGCACTGCATACATGAGCCAGAATCATACTGCAGGGCACCACTGGATAAATCCAGACAGAGAAAGCATGCCTTCAGCAGCGCAAATGCACTCTCAATAATATTTCTTTTTTGTGATTGTGCATAGTTGCACCCATGGTCTTTTTGATCTTGTGAATTTCTTGTCAGTAACATGAAACAGGATTCCCAGACATATCTGGCATTATCTACAAGATGCCTCTCTAGGAAGTCACCCCTCACAAACCACTGATCCAGGTTACAGGTATGCCATGTGTGGCAGTCATGATAACTGCCTGGGTAGTCTGCACACATATTGTAGAGGATTCCCTGTGTATTACAGAACACCTGTCAGTTGATGGAGTGATACCAATTGTGGTTGATGTACCTCCTTCCCAGTTCACCAGGTAGGGACATTATTTCAATGTGGGTACAGTCTAATACCTCAGGGAAATGGGTATATCATAGAAGTCCTACATGGTATTGGCTCTTTCATTTGTGGTACATGGGAATCACATGTGCTACCCTATATGGCATCAAGAAACTGATGGAGTGTTCTCAAGGCAGATGCCAGAGATACCCCATCTGTGTCTACAGTATGTTACTGAAGGGTCCCTATGGCTAATACACTTAAAGCTACACATACCTTAGTATCCGCTGGGGTAGGTACTGCACAACTTCCACGGACTTGCAGATGAGGCCACACCTGTCCACAATTTCTTGAATGGCATCCCTGTCAACATGGTACTGGTCTGTAATGGTGTTGTGGAGTCTATGCAATGTTAACCATGGTCATAAAATCCTGTATGCCTGACCGCTGCACACCTTTAACTGAGTTAAAAGGCACTAGGCTAATAATTTACAGCCTCAGAGTGATGTGACTTTTTACACTATATACCTAAGTGAAACCTTATAGGTCAAGCAAAGTACTATATGCCCATGGCATATTCTTCTGTATGTGCATTGTGGAAGATATCTACTATATTCATCCATTTAACAGACTACTGTGTCCATGGCTGTACCTAGCCTCCACCAGGAGAAGAACCATGATATGAGTTTCCTTCTCTTACCTGCCCCCACCATCAGTTGCATGACAATATAGCACTCCATTATTTGCATTGCTAATGTAAACATGGAAAATATTTCACATTGCCCATAAGCCTTTTTTCAACATTCCTTCAATAGTTCTAGCTCTAGCTCTGTATGTCCCATGCTAACCACTTCACTGTGCTTGCTTAGCAGAGTTTTTTCAGATTGTAGATAACCCCTTATTGCCTTAGGTCTATATCTGCACCAGGACTTCTGAAATTAAACTTTGAAAACAGTGAAGAGTATACTCATTTCAGGAGAACAGAGAACTGTCCTACAAAGACAAGAGTACTCTTACAAGCTGCACAGGGTGTCTGCTTTTCTGAAGAGTAGACTCTTATAGGAAATAACAAGTTAAGTGCTTTTGTGAGAATTTTACAAGTGATGCCCAGTACTCCTGTGGCCTTTATGTCTAGGTATAATTATTTATCATGGGACTGCTGTAAAGTCAACATTCAAGTCTATATGGTAAACCAAAACTGCAACTGGTGAAATAGCCAGGAAACCAAAAGAAAACCAAATATTTAGCGCTTTCATCCACAATTTTAATGCGTGAACTTCTTCAGAAACAAATCCATATGGAACCCAGTTCCTTAAATACTTAACAATACAGGAAATGACCTCACATCAAACCTTGATTGTTTAAAAAAATATATATATAAAAATTAATGAATAATAAGTAATGAATCACATCTCAATTAAATAAAACACGTTTAAAATGTAATCAAAAAATGCATGTGTAGAAAAAATATGTATAAAGCTACTTATACAATAAAAAACACTTTAGTTGATAGACTCATTAAGTCTAGGGAGCCTATCATCCCCCAACACAAGTTGCCACAATGTCTCTTTACACTCTAAAACATTGTCAAAATCCCCACCAAACTCACAAGTGGTTTGTGCCACCGAGGTGAAAAAAAGCTTTTTAAGGGTTGACACATTGTTATTCGATATGTTCAGCCAAGGTGAATTAGATTACCACAGTTATGAATATCTTTTGGTTGAACACCCTAAATTGGCCACTTTATTTGGTATTCCAAAATTGCATGTTGATCAACAGAATCCACCTTTTAGACCAATTATTTCAGCAAAACATTCAAAAACAGAAAATAAATCTATTTGGCTTGATTACATATTAAATCCGATTGTACAGAAATCTAAATTTTATATTAGAGATTCCTGGCATTTATTGGAAGAATTACGCCATATAAACACTTCTTTAAAGTCTGTTAGTTTTGCTACATTAGACGTTAAGTCTTTATATACCTCTATCAAGCAAGAAGAGGGTTTGGATTATCTTAGGGAATATCTGACTATGTACACTGACATTGACAATGTTAAAGTCAATACGATCTGTGGTCTTATGGAGCTTGTGTTAGATAACAACTTTTTTAGATTTGGTAAGCATATTTATAAACAGACTTCGGGTGTGGCAATGGGGGCTAGAGTTGCACCAGCATTCGCCAATTTGGTGATGGCGAATTGGGAGCTCAAAGTTTTGATGAAACACCCCGGGTTTAGCAAGGTACTTTCCTATTTTAGATTTATCAATGATTTACTCTTTTTGTGGACTGGTACCGTGGAAGAGTTCTCTGAGCTGGTGAATGATTTGAACCATACCACTGATTTTTTGGTATTCAAAATGAGTGGTTTTGGAGAAAGTATTCCTTTTCTCGATGTCTTACTTGGTATAGACAAGGTCAATAACAAATTAAACAGTCAAATATATAGGAAGGAAGTTTTTGCTAATCAATATCTACACAAGGACAGTTTACATCCCACACACATGAAAAAAGGTGCTGTCAAGGGCCAAATTATTCGTTTGAGTAGGCTCACTACTGATGACAACACATTTTTAAGGGAAATTGGATTTTTACGATCACTAGTCATTTTGCTAAGGAAGGGTGTTGCTAAACCAATTCTTTTGTCCAGTCAGATAGGTATAAGTTCTAGATCTACCATTTCAGACATTCACAATACCTACAACATTGCGTTTCCTTTACCTATTGTTAATGAAATGTGGTTCATTAAGGACATCATTATTAACAATTGGAAGGTGGTGTTAGGCAACAAAGAATTGGTTGGTACTTTAGGAGTCAAACCCACTTTCACCTATAAAAGGGTGACTAATGTAATATCTATGCTAGAGGCAGATTACAACAGACACCAGGGTTTGACAAGAGCAGTTAGTATAAAGAGGGGTACATATGCATGTAACAACTGTAGACAGTGTAGATTTATGAGCAACAGTACTAGTGTATTTATAAAGTCCCTAAATTACACGATTTGGGCAAAAGGTTACTACAATTGTAATTCTAAATATGTAGTGTATATTGCTAATTGTGTGTCATGTGAACATTATTACATAGGTAAAACTAAAAGAGTTTTGAAAAGGAGAATTTATGAACACAATTTAGCCATAAAAAACAAAGACAAGTTTAATTCCTTGGCCAAACATGCATTAGTTTGTAGGGACTTTAAGAAATTTGAGTTTTTTGTGTTGGAACAAATCAACACTAGTGAATTTGGTGGGGATTTTGACAATGTTTTAGAGTGTAAAGAGACATTGTGGCAACTTGTGCTGGGGGCTGATAAGCTCCCTGGACTTAATGAGTCTATCAACTTAAAGTGTTTTTTATTGTATAAGTAATTTTATACATATTTTTTCTACACATGCATTTTTTGATTACATTTTAAACGTGTTTTATTTAATTGAGATGTGATTCATTACTTATTATTCATTAATTTTTATATATATATATATATATTTTAAACAATCAAGGTTTGATGTGAGGTCATTTCCTGTATTGTTAAGTATTTAAGGAACTGGGTTCCATATGGATTTGTTTCTGAAGAAGTTCACACATAAAAATTGTGTATGAAAGGGCTAAATATTTGGTTTTCTCTTGGTTTTCTGGCTATTTCACCAGTTGCAGTTTTGGTTTATTTTGTAGTGTTTTAATTTCTTTCGTTTTCATTTCTTGTGGTTTTGTGGTCTTCTGGGAATTAACCATAGCAGCTGAGAGTGCCAATTTGAGCAGTCAAGACAGTTTGCTTGATTTGACTGTGTATCCAGTTCCTACTAGTGGCTCTAGTCCTGGTACGAGTTTGGAGCAGAAGTCACAGGAAGAATTAATTTCCCTGATTGTTAAAATCATGAAGGATACCCTTCATTCCACCACACCTAAAGACAACGTTTCTGTCAATAGTTCAGCCGACCCTGCTTGTATTTCGGCTGTTTTATCTAAGGGAACAGACAAAACATCTTTGCCTATCTTCACATCCAATTCACCGTCGAAAGATGCAGGAAGTGACGTCACAGCTAGTACGAGTCGTTCAGGTATTGTACCGACAATGGCGTCCAGTGTTAACAGCAATGGAGTTTGTGAAACTAACGTTTGGAATTACATTTGTAAGTCGTACCAGAATCCGTTTGCTGATATACAAGTACATGGTTTGGACTCAGTAACAAGTAAGTCGTCTATGGACAGTGTCTATATGGACAATGTTAATTGTAAGAAATGCATTTATGATTTAGAGAAAATGGTGTTTAGATACGTTACATTGGAGTTAGAGGTGTCTTACTTGGGAGAATGTATCACCAGGAAAATTGTGCCTCAGGGTTTACGAACAGCTAAATTTCCGAACTGTGTTATTGCTGGTGATGAATTGAGTGTTAAATTGACTGAGCTTTATAATAACACTGGTATTGCTATGATGGGTTTTTTGGTCACACATTATGAAAAAGAACTTGGAACTATCAAAGAGAACATCAAACAACTAGATGAAAGAATTAAAAGTTTTAGTTGTTTTAAGGATTACATCACTTTATATAACAGTATGGAGGCGAAGGCCAACAGACACCGGGCATCTATTGTGGCCAGAAAACAAAATAAACTTAAAAGAGACATTTTAGCTTACCAGTTAAAACAGGCTTATGCATTTCAGGATAGGGTGGTAGAGGTTTCTGACACCACCCATGCTAAAGGTGATAGTATATGTTTGGCTTTAAACAGCGAGGTCAAAGGAGTCCTAAACACAGCATCTTCACTGGCAGACACTGATGTTGGTATCAGAGGTTCAGATAAAAGTACTGGACATAACAATGCATCTATCAAAGAGGTTGTTATTACTTCTGAACATTCCAATCAACAACCAACTAACCAATTTCAAGCAAATTATGCTCAAGTGTTAGTTAATGGGAAGCAGGCACGGAACCAAGGCCCTTTTTGTTCAGGCCAGACACTGAACAAACAGACTCAGAAGTGGAACAATACCCCTTACAACAAATGGAAGGGGAAAGGGAAACATCTCAATCAGAGGAAATACAAATGAACAACAACAGACTAGTCGATGATTTTAGTATTAATGTTACCAATTTGTCCAGTATTTGTCCACTGAGGTGGTTAACGTTTTAAAGAAAGGTTTTTCATTTATACCAAACAACAGAGTTAATATTGGTAAATTGTTGATAGACTTTAGATTATATTTGAGAAAACTCAATTTATGTTACATTATGCACGATGTGTTGGTTCCACCTCACACTCCATCTATTTGTGGACCTAAAAAGGCTAGTACTTTCAACCTTCCGTTGCACACTACTCTTCAAGTTTTTCAAAAGTTATGTGAAAATGAGTTTAGAAGGATGAATGGTCAGTTATATGTTGAAAATCTTTGTCCATCTGAAAAGCAAGCTTTATATGAACTATGTAAGAATTCCAACATTAGAACTATGAAGGCTGATAAAGGGGGCAAAATTGTGGTTATGGATTCCACTCATTACACTGATTCTATGTTGGACATGTTACATGATAGTGAAACATACAAAGTGGTTTGTGCCACCGAGGTGAAAAAAAGCTTTTTAAGGGTTGACACATTGTTATTTGATATGTTCAGCCAAGGTGAATTAGATTACCACAGTTATGAATATCTTTTGGTTGAACACCCTAAATTGGCCACTTTATTTGGTATTCCAAAATTGCATGTTGATCAGCAGAATCCACCTTTTAGACCAATTATTTCAGCAAAACATTCAAAAACAGAAAATAAATCTATTTGGCTTGATTACATATTAAATCCGATTGTACAGAAATCTAAATTTTATATTAGAGATTCCAGGCATTTATTGGAAGAATTACGCCATATAAACACTTCTTTAAAGTCTGTTAGTTTTGCTACATTAGACGTTAAGTCTTTATATACCTCTATCAAGCAAGAAGAGGGTTTGGATTATCTTAGGGAATATCTGACTATGTACACTGACGTTGACAATGTTAAAGTCAATACGATCTGTGGTCTTATGGAGCTTGTGTTAGATAACAACTTTTTTAGATTTGGTAAGCATATTTATAAACAGACTTTGGGTGTGGCAATGGGGGCTAGAGTTGCACCCGCATTCGCCAATTTGGTGATGGCGAATTGGGAGCTCAAATTTTTGATGAAACACCCTGGGTTTAGCAAGGTACTTTCCTATTTTAGATTTATAGATGATTTGCTCTTTTTGTGGACTGGTACCGTGGAAGAGTTCTCTGAGCTGGTGAATGATTTGAACCATACCACTGATTTTTTGATATTCAAAATGAGTGGTTTTGGAGAAAGTATTCCTTTTCTCGATGTCTTACTTGGTATAGACAAGGTCAATAACAAATTCAACAGTCAAATATATAGGAAGGAAGTTTTTGCTAATCAATGTCTACACAAAGACAGTTTACATCCCACACACATGAAAAAAGGTGTTGTCAAGGGCCAAATTATTCGTTTGAGTAGGCTGATGACAACACATTTTGTAAGGGAAATTGGATTTTTACGAACACTATTCATGTGTAGAGGTTACACTACAGAATGGATTCACAATATAGAGCAGGAAGTCATTTTGCTAAGGAAGGGTGTTGCTAACCCAATTCTTTTGTCCAGTCAGATAGGTATAAGTTCTAGATCTATCATTTCAGACATTCACAATACCTACAACATCACGTTTCCTTTACCTATTGTTAATGAAATGTGGTTCATTAAGGACATCATTATTAACAATTGGAAGGTGGTGTTAGGCAACAAAGAATTGGTTGGTACTTTAGGAGGCAAACCCACTTTCACTTATAAAAGGGTGACTAATGTAAAATCTATGCTAGAGGCAGATTACAACAGACACCAGGGTTTGACAAGAGCAGTTAGTATAAAGAGGGGTACATATGCATGTAACAACTGTAGACAGTGTATATTTATAAGCAACAGCACTAGTGTATTTATAAAGTCCCTAAATTACACAATTTGGGCAAAAGGTTACTACAATTGTAATTCTGAACATGTAGTGTATATTGCTAATTGTGTGTCATGTGAACATTATTACATAGGTAAAACTAAAAGAGTTTTGAAAAGGACAATTTATGAACACAATTTAGCCATAAAAAACAAAGACAAGTTTAATTCCTTGGCCAAACATGCATTAGTTTGTAGGGACTTTAAGAAATTTGAGTTTTTTGTGTTGGAAAAAATCAACACTGGTGAATTTGGTAGGGATTTTGACAATGTTTTAGAGTGTAAAGAGACATTGTGGCAACTTGTGCTGGGGGCTGATAGGCTCCCTGGACTTAATGAGTCTATCAACTTAAAGTGTTTTTTATTGTATAAGTAGTTTTATACATATTTTTTCTACACATGCATTTTTTGATTACATTTTAAACGTGTTTTATTTAATTGAGATGTGATTCATTACTTATTATTCATTAATTTTTTTTATATATATTTTTTTAAACAATCAAGGTTTGATGTGAGGTCATTTCCTGTATTGTTAAGTATTTAAGGAACTGGGTTCCATCCATATGGATTTGTTTCTGAAGAAGTTCACGCATTAACATTGTGGATGAAAGCGCTAAATATTTGTTTTTCTCTTGGTTTCTTGGCTATTTCACCAGTTGCAGTTTTGGTTTATTTTGTAGTGTTTTAATTTCTTTCATTTCAAGTCTATATGGTGGTTTATACAGTAGGTATAAGGTCTCCTACTCTCTATACAAGGCAGATGCAACAGCACTGTGTGCTTTCTGTACATGTGGGATATCTTGTGCTCTGTTCATTGATTTGCTTGTTCCCCTCACTTTATTTATTTGTCTTTGTTGACTAGGAAAGTCTGACTGGGTAGATCCCATTTTCAGCAAAGGTCCAGGGAGAAAAGTTGCAACACAGTAGATATATATTAACAAGTAAATTTCAGACAGTTCTCAGAAAAACAACAGTTGCATTTCTGTGAAAAAACAGACATAGTTACAAAACAGGTATATACAGTAAAGTATTTATTTCAGTATGTATAAGTCTATACAGTTCTGGTAGATCTAAATTCTTTCAAGAAGTAAACGGATTTATACTACAGAAGGGACGACATTGTTGCAAATAAGTTTCATGTTCTTACATTACAGTACAGAGAGGTTTGTAAAGAGTTCAAGAGATACTGAAGTGAGTTATAAAATTGTGTGGGGGCAATACTAGCATTGTATAGGAGGAGTGTTGTAATAACATATGAATGACAGAGCAGGGTATAGGATTAGTTCTGTCTAGGCTGTGTGCTTGAAACTGGTGTATCTGAAAGGTTTATAACTTAGGTATACAGGGAATACAAGAGAGGGGTAGAGTGGTGGATGGGGGCAGTTAGGAAAAAGAAAAAGATGAGTAGTAGTGTTTAAGTGTAAGTGTTCAAGTATGAGATAATGAGGAGTGTTTAAGAGAAGATTCAACTGCAGGAGGGAAAGTTGTTATGGGTGTACTGGTTCAAGTAAAGGGGGAAAGTTAGTTACAAGTAATAAGTTTGTGTTTTCAGTAGAGTTCTCAACATGGCTAGAAATGGGGAAAATACATAAATACATTTGCAAGTACAGAAAACTCCTGAACAACCTCATGTCAATCAGGATTTAATGCAGGAATGGTTAAGGAGAGGTGAATTTAAACCAAACGACAAAACGTTAGTATTGTCGGCCCAGGATAGTGAACTATGTACACATTGGTTTACAAAGACTATTGAACATGTTGGAGAAACAGACAAATGCAGGTTTTGTAAAACAGAACTGGAAACAGTTGCACATCTTGTTGCTGGGTGTGGTACACTAATGGCAGAACGCCTGTATATTGAAAGGCATAATAATGTGGCAAGACTGTTTCATTGGGGATTGTCCAAACATTCTAATATTCAAGTAGCTGAGAAGCATTGAAAACATAAGCTACAAAGCATTACAGAAAATGATGAAATTTATATCACATGGGATCACCCATTACCAACATTTCAAAAAACAGATGCGAAAAAAACATACATAGTAGCCCAGGAAACGAAGACAAAAGTAGTAAATTTGCTACACCCAGTGATTACAGTGTCTTATGTACAGAGAGACACAAAACCCCGGATTTACTAATCTACCATGCAGGACTAGTGTAGTCCTGCATGGAAGCGCCCGTTTAGGAGCAGGACGGCAGCGTGCCATGCATAGTAATGAAGGTGCACTGGCCGAGCTTCCAGGCTTACATGGAGCATGTACGAGTGCAGGGGGCGTGACTAAGAGCAGAGCTCTCAGAATAAAAATGCCCCTGCAATGTTGAACAGCAGAAAGTGGAAATAAATGAGCGCGACCGCTCATAGGTGTCCACATATCCCCACCAACAGTCCCCCATGTGTACAACAGCAACAGGACATACAAATCAAAGGGAGAAACCCCTGTATTGTTTTCTAAAACTCCGAATACAGCTAACTGTAGGTGCGTAGGTGTGCCCATTGCTTAGCTATGGTTAAAGCAGCCTAAAAGGCTGAAGAGGATAACAAGGACGATATATGCAAATGAAGCATCTCAGCAATAGTGTAGTGGGCAGAGCATTTGTCTAACGAGCAGTCATTCCCAGTTCAAGTCCCAGTGCAGCACAGTCTATTTTACAAGGCAAAGCATAGTATACACAATATTTCTTTTGCAAAACCCATTAAATAACATATATTTATGAACTGGAGTACTGCAGGAAATGCACACGTGAAGAATCAGTATCATAATGAATAAGGCAGCAGTAAGCAGGTGTAAGCACAGATAAGCAGTAGTAAGCATATGTAAGCACTAGTAAGCATGTGCAAGTGCGTTTGCATGGGGGTAAGCACTGCCTACACAGATTAAGCAAAGGAGAAGCTAACTGGGTGTAAGAAACTATGACTGGATGTTAGCAGTGCTTACCTCCGTGCAAACCCACGCAAACCTGCCTACAACGGCTTTTAAGTGCCTTAATCACTCTTTATCCAATGGCTGGTGTTCTGCCAAGCTTCAAAATAAACAGCCTCTGCAAGGCTCAAACCCAGAGCTATGCACACCATACACAAAATGATTTACCACTAAGCCATGCCAGATATGCATAAATCATCTGTTGTCAGAAACATAACCCCAGCCCAGTCATGCAACAGTACAGAGAATGTATACCTACCATCTAGATGTATGTGTGTGTGTAAATATATTACTATCTAAATGGATACAACATATCTATATATGTAGTTACATATATATATATATATATATATATATATATATATATATATATACACATACACACACAAATATATGAACATATATACATGCAAATGCCGACATTTACACATATATATGTCAACACCTATACGTCCACATATACACAGCAAGTTACATATATGTACGCAGATGTATATCTCCGTAGGTATATATGGACATAGGTGTAAATATATAAGCAAATATATGTACCCATATAGGTATATATGGCCAGACATCTGTAGATAGCAATGGTAGATTAACAGAAACATATATGTCCACATGCACTATTAATGGGCTTGAGAGGCCCCAAACAATATACGTCTCATACGAATTGGCATACCCCCCCCAGCCAAACACATCCACCCTGCAATACCCTACCAAGCTCATTTTATTGTAAGTGTTTCATTTAAATAGGGATTTAAATTAGTCTCCTTTTATGTTTCACATGTTGATATCACATTCCCCTCTCCCCCACCCACTAGGTGGGCTGACCATTACACGCCCAACCAACCCAGGCTATCCTTGACCCATACATTCATTACCCACAGTTCTGACCCCCCCCCACACTGCACACACACAGCCACCATCCCTTCCCTGGTTACCGGCCTGTAGCTACCAGACCACCACACATTGCCCACCCTCCACTCTCCCCCCCTTGGGACCCATCCTGTATGTTGTCCCGAACCAAGTATCCTTGGTCTGCCACGCGCTGTAGTCCATGCACATAGCCATGGGTACCTTTGCAGGTCCATTTTTTGACAAAAGTTGAATACCCAATTTTTGGGTTGTCCCACATGGCACGAATGTTTCCCTGGTACCAACAATAGAATGCACGTGTGACTTTGTTTACACTAAGGGTTTCATTTATAGGGATCGCAAAACATATGTGGCACACAAGGTTGGCCGGTATGCACACGAAACATAGTATCCAGCAATACCAGTCTACATTACGAGACATGTAGCTAAATATGTAGCTGTGTGTGTGTGTGTGTGTGTGTGTGTGTGTGTGTGTGTGTGTGTGTGTGTGTGTGTGTGTGTGTGTGTGTATATACCTCTCTCTCTCTCTTTAGTACATATGTATACATATATACACATACATATAAATATATACATACCCACATATAGATATATGCATATGCAGACAACCATACATCCACATGTCGTTAGATATATATACAGCAATATATATCTATCTATATATATATATATATATATATATATATATATATATATATATATATATATATATATATATATATATATATATATATATATATATATATATATATATATATATATATATATATATATATATATATATATATATATATATATATATATATATATATATATATATATATATATATACATATATATATATATATATATATATATATATATATATATATATCTGTAGATATATATATATATATATGTGTGTGTGTGTGTGTATATACACAGATATATATCTATATGATACAACACGTAAGAGTGAAATATGATTACAGGCCTTGCCAATGGGGGTGAGGGGGCCCAATCAACATATGTGTAACATGTACCATTACCCTCCCCAGCCAGACAGGGGAAACATACAAACACACAAACAAAGTAAACAATCCACTACGCCCCAAACCACAGGCAAGATACAACAAGTGGAGGGAACACTGTGGACCCGCTAAGTCTAATCTTGAAACAGAGACAGGAATGTCCCTTGCGGGACACCCCAAAAATTTCTTGTGATTGGAGGCCCGTCCGTGCAATGACTTTTCAAGGCAGGACGTGTATCTACTCGGACTACAAGGTTGGGAAAGCCTGATGACCCATGGGTCGAGACAACGTATGAGATGGGTCCCGAGAAGTGGAGAGTGGGCAGTGTGTAGTGGTGTGGTTAGACCCGACCTGCACCCAGAGTAAGGATGAATGCTGTACAGTTGGAGCGGGGGGGGGGGGGGACTACGGGTATGAAATTATGGGCTGAGATGTGCAGGTGTTGGCTGGACCGGTTCTATTCGGACCGCCTTGGGAATGTAAGCAATAGTGTGCATTGGGCAGAGCTGCCTCCTAACGATCAGCCATTCCCTGTACAAGTCCCACTGCAGCACAATCTATTTTACATGGTAAAGTACAGTATAACCAGATGTGTTGTTGCAAATCCCACTAAATAACACCAAAATACACATGGTCGCAACAACTCACTGTAGGCATGTAAGCCGATCTAATTGGCATCACAAGTTATTATTGTTGTCCTCACCCCCAACCAGGGGTGTGAGTGTCCAAACCTACCTCCACATGCAGTATATATGCACAGCTGTTGCTGTAGAAGAAATGGCCATCTGTGGACCTTCCCTTCAGCCTTCCTACACATCCCTGGATATTTCCCCTACTGTCTGTCCCTCTTTGTGCCCCATTAACACCAGTTACCTATCAACCCCTTTTGCATTAATATTAATGTTTATAGTTACAAGTAGGTGACACCCTCTTCCCCAACTATATTGGCAGAATCTGGAACCCCCTACCCACCACATGTATTACCTCAACTGTCCCACAGGACACGTAAATAAGACATAAAGGAACACCTCAAGCACACTTGGATCAGCACATGCTCACCACCTGGTGAAATCCCCCCCCCCCCAACTTGCACTTTATACCCCTACAGCAACTAGTGAAACTGACACCTCTTGTCCTGCCTCGCATACAAATCCCAACATCCTTCAAACCTTCCCTATTGCTCCCCTACCAATTACTCCAACACCTGCTATAGAGTTACAATGTCTCCCCCTCTACCCACCTACCTACCCCTTCACTATTCTCTTCTACTCTACCACACAGGTATGGCATAACTAAACCTAACCCGAACACCTGAGTGTAACCTATCCAGGTATGGAATAACTAAACCTGACCTGAATACCTGAGTGTAACCTATCCAGGTATGGAATAACTAAACCTGACCTGAATACCTGAGTGTAACCTATCCAGGTATGGAATAACTAAACCTAACCCGAATACCTGAGTGTAACATATCCAGGTATGGAATAACTAAACCTAACCCGAATACCTGAGTGTAACCTATCCAGGTATGGAATAACTAAACCTAACCCGAATACCTGAGTGTAACCTATCCAGAACTGTTAAACTGGAATCTAACTTCACCTTAAACTGATTTTTGTCAACAGTTATACCTGACATGTAAACCTGACCTAAGCATGTATAATACTGACATGTTAAAGTAAACTAAGCATGAAAAATATGGTACATAGCTATGTTAAGCCTGTTACTCTCTATGAATGTGATCACCTCAGTATTACTTGTAATGTGTAGCTGGGGTTTACTATGGAGATCCACTCCCCGGGCCACCTCTGAAAATGGACAAGCATCCAGTTGGATTGTCCCGGTCAACAAATGTAAACAAAAGACATGAAGTAGCATGGGGGTATGCGGGACCAAGCAGGTTTAAGCCTGTTTGGGCAGCAGTAAGCAATGCCCACACTGGTTAAGCAATGTAGAAGCCAACTCAGTGTAAGACGCCGTAACCAGTGGTCAGCAATGCTGAGCCTCATGCAAACCAGTGCATACCTGCCTACAATTGCTCTACAGTGCCTTAGTCACTCTGCAGCCAACAGCTCTCGTTGTGCCCATTAACAAAATAATCTGCGCTCCCAGGTTGCAACCCCAACCCTGCACACTATAGTCTAAGTGAGTTAGCACTAAGCCATGGCAGATACACATTCAGCTGCTATCACAAACATATCATCCAGCACAGTCATTCAACAATATAAGAAATGTATGTAAGTATGTAGATTAATGCCAGCAAACATGTGTACATTGCTCAATCACAGTATTCTGAGCAGTCTATGTGTATCAAACAACAGTGCCTGTCCAATCATACTGTGAGAACAGTAGTCTTGCATAATACTGAAGAGAATAATGAAAAATGATGCACGCCGTGGGGGCATGTGGGCATGCTTCATGCATAGAATGTCACACCTGGGGCGTCGGTTCCACGGAACTGGAAGATGAGGCTGACCCAATGTGTGAGCAAACCGCTGCTTCTCAAACCCCTGGCAGGATGCTACCAGTGGGGGAAAGAGTGTAGACCAGCTAAGTCTACTCTTGACACAACAGATCTGTCACTGGCGGGATGAACCAAAAATTGTGAGTCACATAGATTTTTTCCATTAGTATCGGAGGACAATCAAGGGAAGGCTCATACGTACGTGGACTAAACAGATGAAGAGCCTGCAGAAGCTTGGGTCGAGACAGTATAATGGAGGAGTACCAAAACATGCAGAGAGGGAAATGTGTGGAGGTGTGGTACGGCTGGGCTAGCAACTGGAGAATGGATGCTGTGTACGTGGAGGGTCCCGAGAAGTGGAGAGTGGGTAAAGTGTAGTGGTATGGTTAGATTTGGCTGGAAGGAAACATGGGTATCACATTATGGTATAAATATACAAATGAAGCAAAACAGCAATAGTGTAATGGGCAGAGCATCCGACCAATGAGCAGGCATTCCCGGTTCGAGTCCCACTGTAGCACAGTCTATTGTACATGGCAAAGCACGTTATAACCAATATTTTTGTTGCAAAACCCACTAAATAGCTTATATATATATATATATATATATATATATATATATATATATATATAAACTGGAGTACCACAAGAAATGCACATGTGATGTATTAGTGACAGACAGAATAAGGCACTAGTAAGCAGGTGTAAGCACAAATAAGCAACAGTAAGCATATGTACACACTAGTAAGTGGGCTTAAGGCCTTACATCATCTTTAATGTGCATTAATCACTCTGCATCCAATGGGCTTTTGTCAGCCCAGCAACAAAATAAACAGCCATGCAGGTCACGAACCCAAGACCCTATACACCATACTCCCAGTAGCTATCCACCAAGCCATAACAGAAGTATAAAAGAATGAGGTAGTATTAAACATGTTCTCACCACAGTATAACCAAACTGAACCTGTGAAAGGCATCAGTATACAGTCATATGTGCCATAACTGACTACAGAACATACATATGTGAACTGGAGTTCTGCATGTAATTAAGTGTAGACATTCCCAGGACCCCATACAGTGTACATACATATGTCTCAAGGATACATGACACATAAATAACAAGTGATGAAGGGGAAATCAATGCCAAAAGGCAAATATCATGCAAATCAAATAATACGCACCACTAAGCATAGCACAGTACTGGCTCCCAGACTACTGGCAGGATACTACAAGTGGGAGAAACAGTGTCAACCTGCTAAGTCTACTCTTAAACAAATGCATGTCCATCCCTGGTGGGATGACCCCAACAATTCTGCTAAAAAGAGTCCTCGGGGTAACATACCATGCCTCAAAGTTAAGCAAAGACGGTAACGTATGTTCGTGGAATAAATGTGTGGGAAGCCTGAAGATCCATGGGTTGAGGCAACATACGTGAAGGGTCCCGAGAAGTGGAGAGTGGTTAAAGTGTAGTGGTATGGTTAGATTTGGCTGGAACCTGTAGGAAAGATGATTGATGTGGAGGAGGAACAGGGGGGTGAATGATGGGTATGACATTATGGACCGAGGCGTGCCGGGGTTGGATGAACCCGTTCTAATGGGAATGGCCCGTAGATGTCAGCGAGAAAGGGGGGGGGCACAGGGAAGGTACTGAGACATACCATTTTCCATGGCAAACCACATTATGGGTAATATGTATTTTTCATAACCCATGGAATAACATATATATATATATATATATATATATATATATATATATATATATATATATATATATGAACTGGAGTACTGTGGCCACGAAATTATATATATAAATATATATATATATATATATATAAACTGGAGTACTGCAGGAAATGCACATGTGAGGTGTCAGTATCATAATGCATAAAGCCATAGTTAGGTTAAGCAGCAATAAGCTGTAGTAAGCATATGTCAGCACTAGTAAGCGAGTCTACGTTTACAGGCCCAGCAAATTTGATGCAAACTATCTGTAGGCATATATAACCAGAGGTTTGTGTTTGCGTGACAGTAAGTACTGCGTACACAAAGTAAGCAATTTCGAGGATAACCTGGTGTAACTGGATGTTACCTGCAGTTAGCAATGCTTACTGTCACGCAAACACGCTTACAACTGCTTGCAAGTGCCTTAATCACCCTGTATCCCACCATCCTTGTTCAACCCTGCAACATAATTGAACAGACCTCCCAACCGTTCCAAATTACTCAGTTTTTACCGAGATTTGGGGACCAAATGAAGTGGTGCCACGATTCCCGAGTGACACCCCTTCATTTCCGATTTTATTTCTTTTGGTTCTCTAAATTTTTAAAATATCCCGCTGTCAGAGCTGACATCATCACATGCGCAATGACATCAGCACCATCAGGCTACCAGTCAGTTGGAATTGAGCTCAAGGAGCTCACATCATCATTTCCGGCTGGCTGGCGGTTAAGTTAACGGCGGGAATTGCAAGCCGCGAAGCTGAAGAACAGAAGAGGTGGACGGAGCCGGGATTAATGGCAGCAGCAGCATGGGGAACAGACAGAAGAGGGGTGGGGAATGGATACAGCGAGCCCACGGAGCCGGGATTAATGGCGGCAGCAGGCGAGGATACAGCGAGCCCTGAAACGGAGCCAGGATTAATGGCGGCAATAGCAACATGAGGAACAGAAGAGGCCGAGCACTACTCAGGGTAAGGTTACCAGAGAGAGAGAGAGTGTGTGTGTGTGTGTGTGTGTGTGTGTGTGTGTGTGTGTGTGTGTGTGTGTGTGTGTGTGTGTGTGTGTGTGTGTGTATGATCAGAGTTATACAGGTTATGCCTGTCATGTGGAGCCTGCAATGGGGCTTGGCCATTCTGCAAAAAAAAAAACAAAAAAATCAAAGGAGGACAGTGACATTGAACATTTGCTGTTGCCATATTTTTGTACTTCTGTTTTGTAATTCTGCAACTTGCACTTACAAGTCTCAGAACTGCAGTAGGGAGCCTTTGAAAGATTTTGGCAATGGAGATCAAGTTTTCTGAGTTTTCGAATTCATTCATTCATTTACACATTTATTTTTATTACTTGCATAATCAAGTTTAGGACCCTGCCTACCCAGATATCAGTCTAAAGCACGATTAAGCTCTGGATATCATACAAATGCAAACTCACACGCATCTTCATGCCTGCATGTAAAAATGAACAGGCACTCACACGCAGGTCTACACATAAATTATGACAGTGATCTGATACTTTTAAATACTGAAGCAACTCATTGTTCAGGTGAAAAGTGGTTATCATCAATGTTTCCCTGCAGCTTTATGATTTTTGTTTCCACTCACTGGGAAAAGATTTCTTTGACTAGTGATTAAGCCTCATGGTGGTGCTTGCTTATCCTTAAGCTTGTTTTGGACACAGCCATTAATAAACATAGTGTCATTTAGTTTAATTCTCATTAACCCGCATGACATGAGAATGATATTGAACCTTTAAGCTAGCTCATGCCCTGCTGACTTCATAAAGATTTTTCATGTTTTAGCATCAGAATATTTCCACAGCACATGCATATAGAACAGGAAGGCAGTGCATAGTGTATTTTGCTCAAACAAGACTGGGCTCCTTCCTGAAACAGTGTTGCTACATATTTACCTAAAGTGTCTTCAGTGTGAAATAAATTACTTATTACAACTTATTATATATCTAACATGACAACTGTGAACACAAGAAGACAGAAGCTACAATATGAACAGAACTCAGATGGATGAAGTAGTGTGTGAACATGAGAGAGAGAGGCTGCCTGTTTACACAGCTAGGATGGATCATCAGGTATTACAGTTACAGCACAGGAATGAGTTTTTCTTAAGCTGTGTTTCAGTAAGTCAGCAGTTATATATAATCATACAACTCATACTAGGTCTTAGAGGTTTCTCAATAATTGTTAACTTTCAAGATTCTACACATTAATAATTTGGCTTAATGTTATTCTACTAAAATGATGTCTCATGCTTCACATGGGCTGGCAACTTGGCATGTAAAAATTAACTGCCAATCATTAGCGGACCAGAGTTCTGCTGTAGCGACCCCTAACCGGGAAAAGTCGAAAGACGCAACAACAACATTACTTGCTGAGTTCTTGTTGATAACTTTGCTTTTTGATTTGTTTTTGATGACATAAATGCAAAGCAGAGTTACATTTTTTTTTAACATTTGTTAACTGGGAAAGTCCAACTTGGAACAAACCAATTTTCAGGGGAGGCCCGAGGAGAAATGCTCCAGACTCATGTCTTTGTAACATGGGAGGAAACCAGAACACAGGGAGAAAATCCACATGAACACAGGGAGAACATGCAGACTCCACACAGAAGGCAGCCCAGCCAAGAATTGAACCAGAGAACCTCTTGCTGTGAGATGACAATGCAAACCGCTGTACCACTGCACCATCCTTAACATGTTGCAGCTAGCCAAAAATAGCACTAGCAGAACAAATTACATAACCAAAATATTTCTTGAGGTTATATTCTCCTGACAACCAAATTATCACATAGTATATTCAAATATTGCTGGCATTTACTGAAGAAAAATATAAGTTGTGGACTTAACTCGGTACTGGAGGTTCAGATATGTCACAGGACATTCAGTTTAATTTAGTTGTCCAGTGAGTACAGACAGATGGGTGTGATTGTGGAAGAAGACTTTTATGATGGAAAAGTTCTGAATTGGGCAGACTTGTCATTATTGGTTCATGTGTTTTGTTTCATTGCCTACAGTACAGATTACTGGTAAAATGTTCAAACAATAAATTTAAAATGCGCTCTAACATGTCTGTTGTATTATACAAGGAATATAATTTAATAAAGTCAGGAAGGTGTATAAAGAAAAGAACACATGTATGTTTTTTGTTTTGTGTGCAAGGGGCCAATGATTTGAAAACAGCACAAAGGTAATCTTTATCCACCACTGGCCAGATGCATTTTCTTTGGATGTGGTGTGGGTTTCAATGCTGTTTCAATGAATGTGAGTTTCAAGGGCAAAGTTTAATGTCAAGCCTATTTTCATTGTGACACAGTATTGCTTTGTTTACCAGATGATGCCTTTTAGTGTTTCTGCATTGTTGTGCTGTAAAATGTAAAAATAAAATTCAAATCATTGTAGAAGTAAAGCAGTATGCATACATTAGTGTTTATGGTAAATGGGGCAAAATAGCCAGGTAACAGGATACTGGAATGGCTGCAGGGGGACTCTGGTCTGGTGCCATGTTTTGGTTGTCTGTTCAATTTCCTTTCGAAAGTTGGTATCCCACAATTCTGTGGGAGTGGGTGGGGTTACATAATTATGTATGCAAATTAGATGTTAATCAGCGTACAGATTTGTACCTATTTTTCATGGGCCTTGTCCAGATTCTTGATGTTTCCAGGTTGAGAGGTATGTAATTGACAGCCACTTCATGGTTCAAACCCCAGGACCCTGCAAACCACAACCATAGTGAATTAACACTACTCCATGTTGGATATACATAAATCCCATGTATTCCCAGCCATATCATGCAGTATAGTCAATCTGCATAAGGGGAATTATACTAATATCATAACACTCAACCTCTTATTGCAAACATTCTGGACACAGTGTGACAAAAGTGGGGTACAAATTGGGATAAATGTAAAATATTGTTCATATACATGTAAAACATTGCTAGTTAAACAGTGATCTGTTGTAATACACATAATCTGAACAACATGATGTCTGAAACTGTAATGTATTGGCATTCCTGGCTGACCACATGCCTGACATCATCCACGTCAATTGTGGGACAGGCCAATATTGTGAGCCAATCATGCATGGGCATAAGGACAGTTATAGATCTGTAAATGTAGAGAGATACACAGGTACATATAAATGTATGATTCACACATACATCATATCACATCAATGGCATATAGGTAGATGGATAAATATGTCCACATATATATATATATATATATATATATATATATATATATATATATATACACACACACACACACACACACACACATATATATATATATATATATATATATATATATATATATATATATATATATATATATATACATATATATATATATATATATATATAGATGGATATGTGAATAGCAGCACCAAATAGGAATAACTCCACCACAAAATAACTGTCCTTATGCACAGTTAATGGGGGTGTGGGCTCAAATGAGGGGTACCTGGTGATGACTGCTATGTTCCCCCCACCACAGCCATAACATATACGCTCTGCAATGCAATATCCAGCACATGCAGTTCTTGACCCCAGGACCCTCCTTGACACAGCTACAATGGTCTAGTAGTGAGACAATACAACAATATAAAGTCAAGGCAATATCTGAAACATATCATCCAGTCCAGCCATGCAACTGTACAGAGAATGTGTACCATCATCTAGATGTATCTGTGTGTAAATATATCAATATCTAAACTAATACAACATATCTATATATGTATAGATATATGTATAGCTTTCTAACACTATATACATATATATTACTATATATGAACATATATACATGCAAATGCCTACATCGACACATATATGTGTCTATACCTATATGTCTACATATACACAGTCAAGTTACATATGTGTATGCAGATGTATATCTATGTAGGTATATACAAACATAGTTATATATATGTCAGCAGATATATATATATATATATCTACATCGGTAAATATGGCCATACAACTGTAGAGAGCAATGGTAGATTAACAAAAACATATATGTCCACATGAACCGTTAGTGGGGTTGAGAGGCCCCACACACTATACGTCTTGTACAACTAGGCATCCCCCCCCAACAGCCTAATACATCCGCCCCGGAATACACTACCAAGTGTTGCAGATCCCGTAACCAGAACCTGACACGACATGGGCACAGGAAGTTAACAGTACTACATCCCACCTGTATGATGTCAGGCTGGTATTGTTGACATATCATGCAGTACAGTCTGCCTCCCATAGGTAATGTAAAATGCGGTCTCCATCAACATCCCTAGGATACAGATACACAGACACAGATATGCAGATACATATATACATATGCACACACACACACACACACACACACACATATATATATATATATATATATATATATATATATATATATATATATATATATATATATATATAGATAGATGGATATGTGAATAGCAGCACCAAATAGGAATAACTCCACCACAAAATAACTGTCCTTATGCACAGTTAATGGGGGTTGGGGCTCAAATGAGGGGTACCTGGTGATGACTGCTATGTTCCCCCCACCACAGCCATAACATATACCCTCTGCAATGCAATATCCAGCACATGCAGTTCTTGACCCCAGGACCCTCCTTGACACAGCTACAATGGTCTAGCAGTGAGACAATACAACAATATAAAGTCAAGGCAATATCTGAAACATATCATCCAGTCCAGCCATGCAACTGTACAGAGAATGTATACCATCATCTAGATGTATCTGTGTGTAAATATATCAATATCTAAACTAATATAACATATCTATATATGTATAGATATATGTATAGCTTTCTAACACTATATACATATATATTACTATATATGAACATATATACATGCAAATGCCTACATCGACACATATATGTGTCTATACCTATATGTCTACATATACACAGCCAAGTTACATATGTGTATGCAGATGTACATCTATGTAGGTATATACAGACATAGTTATATATATGTCAGCAGATATATATATATATATCTACATCGGTAAATATGGCCATACAACTGTAGAGAGCAATGGTAGATTAACAAAAACATATATGTCCACATGAACCGTTAGTGGGGTTGAGAGGCCCCACACACTATACGTCTTGTACAACTAGGCACCCCCCCCCAACAGCCTAATACATCCGCCCCGGAATACACTACCAAGTGTTGCAGATCCCGTAACCAGAACCTGACACGACATGGGCACAGGAAGTTAACAGTACTACATCCCACCTGTATGATGTCAGGCTGGTATTGTTGACATATCATGCAGTACAGTCTGCCTCCCATAGGTAATGTAAAATGGTCTCCATCAACATCCCTAGGATACAGATACACAGACACAGATATGCAGATACATATATACATATGCACACACACACACACACACACACACACACACACATATATATATATATATATATATATATATATATATATATATGTGTGTGTGTGTATATATATATATATATATATATATATATGTGTGTGTGTGTGTGTGTGTGTGTGTGTGTGTGTGTATATATATATATATATATATATATATATATATATATATATATACATATATATATATATATAAATATATATATATATATATATATATATATATATATATATATATATATGCATATATATGGATATACATGTGACTACACACACACGCAGATATATGTACAGTAGAATACATATGTAGAAGGTGCACACAATATGGAACAGCCACTATGCCTATAGTTAACACCTGAACAACTGGACACTGTATGGGCTACCCATACAAATGACAATCGGTGCCTGCAACATATACCCACAGAGAAGTCATAGGGAAAACACCACACACAGGTTTGCAGAAATGGAATACCTTTCATTGTGTACTATTACAGTTCTATATGCCATGTCATATAGCTGTTCAGACACGGACTTCCCTATAAACAGAAGAATGCAACTGTGAAGCAGTTATACTAATACAGTAGTTTGGAAAGGTTCACAATTGTTGCTGTCCAGGCCAAGCCCTTAAAATTGTGCAATAGTGAGTACAGACTGGGCCACAGGATACCAAACGATCAACAGTATGTAATGCAGGTGTATAGTTCAGCCACCTCTATCTACATTCTGTACAACAGCAGTGGGTGGTAAAGACATCATGTGAACAAATGGGTTGTAACTGTAACATAACAAGGCATAACTGACACCATCACATGCACACTGACAAACAGAACAGACTGTCTGGCAGGAGGCAGGAGGCTTGCAGTAACCGAATATATGTAAGTAATGTAAATATAGGTAAAGTATACAGCACTTTACATCCAGATACCTTAAGGTAGCTCTCCCCTGATACCCCCATACCCCCACATATTTAACAGCCTAGGTAATTTATGGTGCCCCCCCCCCAGACTCAATAATACAGGGCCATATACCACTTTTACATATTCTGGCCTCTGGAGTGCATAAGAGCACACATGTATTGTGTAGGTAATGCCCACACATATATGGCCCCAGCCCCACCATATGTGTGGGGGATACAACAAAAGTGCACTGATGGCAGCAATGGCAGTGTGATATACTCACAGCCCACTATGGAACATTCCCCCACAGTATGACATATGTGCAAAGCTTGATATGTAGGTCATGTACTGATAGCACTCAACACACACACTACCAGTGGATTATCTGACACAGGACCTGTGTGGTAGACAGAAAACACATGATAGGCACACCTCTGGCCACCAAGAGGATAGGCCCACAGTTGAGAGCTGTGGAGACAGACTGAATTCTAAGGTATACAAAGCATAACACAACTCTACTCACACTCTGTCTGTAGTTCATGAATCTCCTACAAATATGTAGCTGCCCTGAGTGTACCAGTTCTCCTGTATAAGTTATTGCTACCTGTTGTCTGTAACACTGATGCCCACACACACAAAGGACTGCACAAACAACCACAGAATGTCCAGGTTATGTCATCAAATATAACCACTACTATACATAATATGTGAAGCAGTCTGATATCTCACTGGCTTGTTAGCAGATATGATGACACTAATTATGGTGTACAGCACATACACACCAAATCATGTGCGACATATGTACACAGGTTGACAGAGTTGTGGCTGGCAGCACATACACAGGGCCAATAATGATATGTTGCTGTGATAACCTCACACATTTACTGTTGTAACAGGGTTTGTGGCAATATATATCCTATGAGGGATAAGACGCCAGTAACTGTCATGGCTTTCACCATCTACAGACTGCAATCCTCACACTACTGTCTACAGTCCACAGATAGATGCTCCGTTGGTAACACATGAAACCAAAGGCACAACACACTGCCCTGTCTGCAGATGACCCTGCAGATGGGGATTCCACATAAACATGGAACTAACATGGCAGGTATGGAGACATGTAGGAAAGACATATCCACACACACACTGTTAAACTAACAGTATGCCACATGCAGTATAGCAGCACTTACAGACTGTAGGCAGGTCAGGCACATCCCCCTCCTGTGTGTTGCCCTGTTTCCACAGTATACATTATTAGAGTTAAATTCCCAATCCATCTCAGATGCTGGTTGCCAACCAACAGATCTAGTTCCTGCTCACAGTGGATGAAAGGGCCAACACCAACATGATGTTCCTAGATATTGGAGTGTGTTTCCATGCAACTGGCTATGGGAATGTTACCACAGCTGTTCCACATGCAATCAGCTAGGGGAGGGCTGCAATTAGTGCAGAGGCCATCCGCTGATCATGAGCATTACTTAAAATAAACATGCTGCTGCCTAAGCAAAGCAAGTGTAGGTCTCCACATCCACCAGAGAGGGAGTGGGAGAGGCAGACAGAGGCAAAGACATGTAAGGGAGGGGTGGGAGAGTAAAACTGCAGCTTGTTTGTGTCACACACCTACCAGCACAAGATATCAAACCCCTGACAACTACGTAGTGCTATCACAGTTCGATGCAGTTATTGGATGTGCCACAAGGGTTATCTGCTGTGGAGCCCTCAGAACATATATGTGATGGTAAGTGACATCTGCAACAGGGATATGGTAGCTATACGGTACGTGATGTACACGTGCCTGTCTGCATGAACAGGTACCAGCTTCAACACAGCCACACTCTCACAGGGACATGCACACATCAACACACTTGGCAGGGCCAGGAGTACAACTCATCAGTAGCGGGATTGCCACAACACATCACTGTGCAGGTATCACATGCACCACATGGGTCATATGGAGGTTGTATGTGCAAAGGGTATGGGGAGGTGTCTGACATCAGTCAGCATGCTTCAGTATGCCCATGGGGGTTGTAGTGAGTGTCGATGTGAACATATGCACCATACAACACAAAGACAAACACACAGGGTGACAGTATTGACATGCATGGGTGCATGTCTGCATGGGTGTGTTGTGGTCAACTGTGGCAGCAGGCTATACAAGGGTAGGCGATGGGTATACCTTGGTATTGGGCCACATGACAATTGTCTGCATTGTATCTCGGGGCTGTAGTTTCCGCACTTGCCCACAAAGGTGGGTATTGTATCACCATCCAGTCACCTGGGTGAGTATTGTGTGTGCCCAATGCTGTGCATCACTTGCCATGAATGTGTTCCTTTGTCCATGACATGGGTGGTGTTTGGGATGTGCACACCTCCCACTTGCATGTACAGTGACATGTGGAACTGTACCTGGGGTGTCTGGCCCATGTTGTGAACACAGATTATCATATGTGCCAGTCTTGCCCACCTGTGGCAGGGACCGGTAATGGGCACCAGGTTTACTCTGCACCTATATTGATAGCATGCTAACATCATTCCCTGGTATCACTGGCATCTGTCCATACAGGGCATGTTGTCAGGCATGGTATGTCCATTGTGGGTCACATGTGATGGCACCACGGGTGGTGCAGGTGTCCATTGGGGAACATGGGGGCAGTGCACTGTCAGCATGTACGTGCATATTGGACAGATGGACAGGGTGACATGCCCTCTGTAGCCCACTGCTATCACTCCATAGTTACTATCAGTGGCCAATATGCAGTGTACTACCCACATATTGGCTGTTGCCTAGGCATGTGTTTGTGCATGAGATATGGGTTGAGAGTGTGCTCTGGGTAATACTGGGGTTGCTAACTGTGATTGCCTGGCATTGATGCCACATGTATGGGTATGGCTTTGCACCCCAGCCTCTCAGCTATTTCACATATGTTATCCCTGTACAGTAGACATTGTGATATATAGTAGGGCCACCATATAAGAAATATGCAAAACCCACTTCACATTGGCCACAGGTGTCACATGCTCATAAACACCTCTACACAGGATACGAGTTACAAACACGCACACATGCACACCTGTCATGTCTGGGAGTAGAACCTCTACCGAACTAATTTATTACACCACAGCACCATGCAGTTATAGTACGTGCCATGCATATTACTGAAGTACTCCTTCCCCAAAGGTGTATTTCACAATGAATGACATCAGCAAGATTGCCAAAGATGGGCATTTGAAATGTACTGCGGGTGACTACCCTAAAATGCATTGCTCCCTACACAGACAGTGAGACACACACAAAACATCCACAACCAACATGTGTGGGTATAGAACCCCTGACAGAGGTCTAATATCACACTACAGCATGGAGCTGTTATAGGACGCATCACGGGGATTACTAGAGAACCCCTTGTCCAAAGCTATATTTCACAATGAATGACATCTGCAGGATTGCCAAAGTAGGCCATTTGAAATGTATTGCGTGTGACTAGCCTATAATGCATTGCTCCATATACAGACATTGACACACACAAAACATCCAGAACTGCCATGGGTGGAGATGGAACCCTACTACAGTTCTAAATTACAATCCAGCAGCATGCAGTTACAGGATGCGCAACGGAGATTACTGAGCTACAACCTTCCCAGAGGTGTATTCCTAGGTGGGTAATATCAGCAGCCTTGCCGAAGTCGAGTATATGAATTGTAAGGAGTGTGAGTACCCTAAAAAGTATTGCTCTCTACACAGTTAGAGACAGACCGACACACACTAACACACACATACAGTTGCCAAGTCTGGGGTTAGAGCAACTACCTAACTACTTTATCACACTACAGCAGTACGCAGTTACAGGACGTACTACAGAGATTACTGAGTTACAACCTTCCCAGAGGTGTATTTCTAGGTGTGTGACATCAGCAGCCTTGCCAAAGTCAAGTTTATGAATTGTAAGGAGTGTGAGTTCCCTAAAAAGCATTGCTCTCTACACAATTAGAGACAGACAGACATGCACACTAACACACACACACACACACACACACACACACACACACACACACACACACACACACACACACACACACACACACAGTTGCCAGTTGGATGGGTAACAGAAAATACACCCTGGGATCACTTGGGGGGTTGGGAGGATGGCCTAATGGTTAAGGTGTTTGCCTTACAAACACAAGGTACAGGGTTTGAATCTCACAGGGGATAATTGGCTAGGCTTAAAATGGCTTGCAAGGGCAGTTAGCCTAGTACTAACGTATGAACCTATTGGCTCTGCTTGACAGAGGATCAGTTAATTAATCAATGGGGCGGCAAAAGCCGACACACTCTGGCTAGGCTTATAAATGCCCTCAGGCAGATAGCTTAGTTCCTACCTATAAACCTATGACTACTTCCTTGTACAGTCATGTTGCACAGCTGGCACATGCACCACATAGACTGTAATGTTGACAGATACTGGTGGCCAGTATCTGCAGTGAGTGACACATGCACCTCGTGTGTTTGGGGCCCTTTGGCTGTGTGCAAAGTGGGACAGGCTTGGATGGCTCCTTGTCACAGTCACCGTCTTCCATGCATCTATCTACGTCTACCTTTGGAATATTATAGTGTGTTGCCCTGACATATATGTCTGTATTCCTATCCAATGTGTGTGCAAGGCATGAGTGGTGCATACTGACGAGTGTCTGCACTAACATCTGCAACTGCCAGATATGTCTGGTCCTCTGGTGTTTGCAGTCTTGGCTTTCATGTGTTTAAGTATGGTAGCATGCCCAGTATGACCTTTCAGTATGTTGTTCACTGACATTGCCTTCATTTCTCTAAGTATTTGAGCATGCCCAGTACGGCTATCTGTAGTGGATGTGTGGATTGTCTCCAGGTAGTTTGTGCTGCAGTGCTGACCTTTGTGTTGTACACCGACAAGTAGCATGCTGTGTTCTGCAGGGTATACATTGATCAGTTGGCTTTGACTGTTACTACATTTCTTCATAGCGGGGGGGGCACACCTGACTCTTTCTACATTTATACACAGGAGTGGGGGGCACACCTGACTGTTATTACATTGCTATGTAGGATGGGGGGACACACCTGGCTATTTCTACACAGGGTTGGGGGGCACACCTGACTGTTATTACATTGCTATGTAGGATGGGGGGGGCACAAGTGACACTTGTACACATTTGCTATGACTGTACTGGTATGTCATGTACTCCATTTCATTCTGTATTGCTATCATGCTGACTAGAGACTCACCAATGTACTACAGATCATGGCTTTGGTTGCCCTACATATTACTGTCTGACTTCCTACCCTTCAGAACTAACAACCCACTGCCTGCCCTGCTGTGGTTTGTCTGTGCAGGCCTGGGGGTGGGGTTAACCATAGCCATCATTCTGGGGCCATGGCACAGGCCCTGTTTGGGTTTGTCTACACCTGTCCTGCTGGCTGCGACTGTTGCTGGGTATGTGAGCCATCCTGACTGGCATGTGTGGGTCATATGGACACACATGTCACTCAGCACCTTTCCTGCAGTGGGTTTTGTCACCCTGTGTAGTACTGGCTACTGTGGTGACTCCAGTATGTGTTACACATGTCAGGGTGTCACTATGGGTGTCTAATGTCTGCCGCCCTAACATTCAACCACCCAATTCCCTTGCATGCTCACATCCATACCATAGCTACAGGTGACAACACATTCTTCTCCATTTGGCAATTGGCAGGTTGATTGACTTACCTTGCGGGTGTGCCAGAGTTGTGGATGGTGCTGGAGGGCTGCCTATGTTGGATGCACATAGTACACTCCCTATACATGGTTGAGCACAGGTGGTGTCATGTTTGGCATCCCTTTTACTGGATATGTGAGTCAGAGAGAGTTGTCATTCCCTGGGACCCTACTGTGTCAGTGCATGTGCTATGCGTTGCCTCTTTGCCAAGGCCAGGGCATACTGGGCATGCTTCCTTCTGCCTACTGGGGCAGGCTCAGGTTCTTCCTCCTCCAGGTCACTCTGTGCCTGCGCAGGCCTTGGCATTGGTGGGGGGCTGTGTGGCCCTGCCCCATGCTGTTCCTGCTGCAGCTGTTTCCGCAGTATCATATTGTGTAGCATAGCACATACCATAACAATTTGGGTACATGTAGCTGGTGAATACTGCAAGGCTCCACTGGATGTGTCCAGACACTGGATCCATGAACTGAGCATCCCAGACACATGCCCTAGTATATGTCTGGCCTGTATGTGTGCCTCATTATGGCGTTCTTGTTCAGGTGTGTGTGCATTTCTGATGGGTGTCATCAGCCAAGGCTCCAGTGTGTACCCAGCATCCCCCACTAGGTGACCATAGGGGATGTCCCCATTGGCAAATTTCTGGTACAGCTGCGTCAGATGCCATATGTAGGAATCATCATAGCTTCTAGGGCAGCCAGCACACACATTCATTATAATGCCCTGGGCATCACATACGACCTGGCAGTTGATGGAGGGGATGCCCCTGCAGTTGTTGTAGGCCCTATCCTGCTCACTGGGTGGTGCTTGGTGTATATGTGTGTGCAGTATATAGCACCCACTACCCCAGGATATTCTACTATTGGGTGGAAGCGATGCATATTACTGGTCAACACCTCACAGGTGTTGAGGAAATATAGATGCTCACTGGCAAGTGCTGACATGGCATCCAGGAACTGGTGGAATACTCTGGATGATGATGCCTGTGAGATCCCCATGATATCCCCAGTTGTGCTTTGAGAGGTACCTGTGGCTAGTATACCTAGGCCTACACATACCTTGGTATCCACTGGGATGAGTTCCTCTAGGTCAGTTTGGTGTGTCAGGTGTGGCCGGCACAGCTCAACTATTTGCTGAAGGAGGTCCCTGTCCACCTTATAACACTCCACTATCTCCAGCT
This sequence comes from Protopterus annectens, assembly GCF_019279795.1. Classification (NCBI taxonomy): domain Eukaryota; kingdom Metazoa; phylum Chordata; order Ceratodontiformes; family Protopteridae; genus Protopterus; species Protopterus annectens. The sequence continues at coordinate 618,769,962 of NC_056732.1, read as the reverse complement.
CGTGTAGCCCTTCGTAGGTTACCTTGGGTATGTGCACTCTTCTCTGTCTCCTCACTGTGGGTTGCTTGGCGGCATGCACATCCTCACCACCCTCAGCCTCTTGCACATGTTGTTCTATGTTGCCTGCTGCAGCCCTTCTCATTTTGTAGGTTTGTCTGTTAAAATTTCCTTGCTTGTATACACTGGTGGTGTAGAGTGTGGGAAAAACCAGTGGGGAAGGTGTTTGCTTAGTTTATAGTAGTGTTCTGGGCTGGGTTGGGCTGCTGCCTGTGTAATTGGCTGCTTCTGATACATTTCACCTGCCAGCTAAGCTAGTTCTCTTTGATTACTTTCCTACTGCTGTTTTCCCTTCCCATTGCCCTTCTGCTTAAGCCTGGGGGTGCACCGCACAAACAGAGTGCTCAACTGTACACACTGCTGCTATTTCTTGGTTTAATTTCTTTTTTCTTCCTGTAAAACCCAGTGCACAGTGCGCACACCCACTTACACTTTGTAAAGAGTGCTAGGCAGGTTTAGACACACACCCTAGCTTAGCTGTGCTATGCTGGGAGCATACCCAATCCACAGGGCTCCAATCCGCTTACAGTATGCCTGACACACACACCCATGATGTCACCTACCTCCTAGTCTTTCACTCAGCTATTCATACTCTTACACTGTTGGGACCTGCCTCACATGCTGGGGAAAACTAGGATTCACTATCCTTCCCCTCATTTGCATAGGATTGCCTGCTAATGCATAGTTACATGTGTCACACAGAGCCTCCCCCCTTAGCAACCACTATTCACTGGCCAGGTTGTCTTTTGCCTGCCATTGACTTGCATGAATACTGTTTTAGTTAGAATGCTTGTTTTAGGTTTATTTTCTTATTTTCCCACCGATTCTGTTTGCGCGCCACTGCCCTATGCTTAAACAGCCGTGATCAGCAGAAATACAATAAAAGTTGTGTTTTTTACTTTTTCTAATGTTTGCAATGCCAATGGCCTTATACTTGGCCATTGGCATGCTTCCTCCATGATATGCAGCCTTTATTTGGAGCTGTCATATCTCCATTTTGGATCTTCCAGACTGATACTTGGTTACTAACCGAGTACATTTCTGCAGATTACGCTAGTCCTGCACGGCCTGATTCCAACTTCCTGGATATCAGATTTACCTCATTTGCATGGTTTTCACCTCTAAATGGGGTAATTTGCATATGGGGGCTGGGAACGTGCAGGACTAGTGCAAGAGTGCTCGTGCAAGTCAAACGAGCATGTACGCGGATCGCTCAGCCGCCATATTGCCAACATTACCTCTTACACTAATCATGCATGCCATGCAAGCTTTTGAGAATCTGGGGGAAAGTCATAAAATATCAGGATTTGCAGGCAGGAACAGGGCAATGTAGAAGAAGGATACTCAGACAGTTCCAACAGAAGTAGGGGCAATGGGTATCATAAAAAAGAATTTACAGTCTTATTTAGATATGCTTGAACTGCAGAAGGAGTCAGTTGTGGGCACATTGTGGGTGCTGTGAAGAGCACTTTTGGCTGACATGAAAGAGTGAAACAATACTAATTTCATGAACTTTAATCATACCCTGACTTACAAATGTGGTCCATTCCCGTCATGGTATTAGAAACCCAAAAGTCTTGGAGAAATTGAAAAGAGTAGTACAGTGAAGAGTGAGGGTCCTTATGTCCTAAAACAATGTACTGAAATAACAAGACACTCATATTGAAGGAGGGGCAACTGAACTGATAAGAAAAAAATGTCTGATTTGTAGCTTTCCTGCTAACTCTTTAAACCACACTTTTCACTTTTTTCAAGCAGGGTCACTGCAAGGGGGAGAATATTTTCTTACCACAGAGGTATATCAACCCCAGACTTATTATTATTAAAATGGAGTGCAGCGATACAGCTGTCTGCTTGAAGGGGTGAGGAAGGCCTTGCAACTGTAAAGTACAGTCTGAATTTATTTTGAGCTCACTGTCAAACTGCTAGTTTCACTCAAAAGTCTTTTAAGGTTGGCACTTTTGTGGAGCGACCCTAGACTACAACAAAGGGGTCTATTTAAATAATCGAAAGGACTGTTCGTCGAATGGCATTTTTGGTGCTCTTACAAGTGAGATAGTGATACAGTGAGGATCGGTAAATTTGCCCTTTCTTCACTGTAGTGTGATCTCAGAGTAGGTATATATAATTAGCGGGGGGTGTGGAGTGGAAATCGATGAACGGCATTTTTGATGTAATGCCATTTGCTGACGGGAGCATTTGATTATTTAATATAGACCCCCAACAAAGGATATATGGCACTCATAATATTCTTTCAGGTACAATGTTAACATATAATACATTACTGAGCATGCTGTGATATAATTCAACAACTAATTTTATAAATTCACCACGAGTCATTATTATATATTCTAAATTCCAAAATGTCGAACACCATATGTTCGAACTTGGAATTTCGAATATTGAAAACATTGAATGCTCAGAATAGCAAATTTTTTCTCAGGGAAAACATTTGCTGTTCCGAGAAACATGCATACAACACAAGCACACCAAAATAAATAAATCACACACATACAGTTAACAAAACCCAACCCCACACTAAACCACACATACATTACTAACTATCCACTTACCTTAACTCGCACCCTAACCCTAAGGTCCGTAACTCTCGCACCACAGTGGAGGAAATAGCGAAGCCATGGAACGGCACACCAAAATCTTGCCCTAGGTAAGATTTCAAGGGTCCGAGGCTTTGCTATTTTCACCATTCGATATTTTGGGTTTGATGTTTTCACGTTCGGCGTTTTACCTCTTCGGAATTTTGATATAGACTCATTCACCACTGCCATTTTAACTATACATAAGCTACATCGCTTATACAATGTACCATCTGCCATGGTACATTACAGATAAAAGCTACATCGCTTACACAATGCACGATTTACCATGGTACATTATAGATAAAAGCTACATTGCTTATACAATGTATGATCTGCCATGGTACATTATAGATAAAAGCTACATCACTTTTACAATGTACGATCTGCCATGGTACATTATAGATAAATGACAAAAGCATTTGCTTAGGTGTGCTGATCCGCCACATCTATACACATACATGCTCTACTCCATATTTTGGTCAAAACTCCCATTACGTGGAATTGGCCCCATATTCCTTTTAAAATCCATAAGGGCTAAATTATACTCTTACTTTGGGTAAGCTATATAGCCACAACCAAATTAAAAGAATACACTGCAATGTGACTAGTGAAGCTAACACTAAAACCTGCCATGATGAAGAAATGTATGTATTTACAACTACTTGAGCAGGCATAGTATGATGAAACCCTACCAACCAGGTCTGTATACTACTAGATAAAATACTGCATTGTAGTGTATTTAATGGCTAGCCAAGGACATTGATGTGAGCTAATAATCCTGAGACTTCTCACAAACTAGCTAACCTTCTCAGTTCCAGTCTTTCCAGCTATATAATTAAGCATGTAGGGGACTCTACCCAAAATTACCTTACAGTGTAGTAGTTTTCCACACACATATTTGCCGCTGTTTTGTGAAAAACAACACTGTAATCTGGGTTTGTGAGAGATCAAACAGTTTGATGTCCCTCTGTTATAAATAAAAGCTGTCAATTGTCATTATTTAATACCTTAACAGCAGATGAAAACGCCTAGCAAGGTGATCTATGTGAAGCAATTTATCTCAAGAAGGAAAATGACTCGTGGTTAAAAATAACATTAAAGAGAACTTTTAATAAATGTTTCTTGTTTGCAACATAGTATAGCATCTGGCTTGTGCATCATGTTTTCAGAAAGGACAAACATCACTGCTGTGAAAAAGAGACCAGTCAGGAAATCATTGCCAAATGTGATGACTATATAAAATATGCATTTCTTATTCCACAAAGAAACCTTTTTAACTCTGTTCTCCTTTTTTCCCCTGTGGAACATTTTAATTTGTTATGGCTTTTTAAATAACTTCAAGTTGCGAGTGACTATTCCTTATCTCCTTAATAAGCATAAGGAAAACAAAGTCTTGTGATGGTTATTTAAAGATCTCCATTAGCATTATAGTGTCTGATGTTGTCTTCTTGATGTCTTAACTAACATGTGCTTTGCAGTTGTTTTAGTCTTTGTTTCGTCATTTAATTAAAATAAAGTGTTCTTGGGATAATGAAGAAAATATGTAGTTTTGACCACTACTTTGAAGTTTTTACATGTGCATTGCAGTGATTAGGCAAACTGTCCTACAGCACGGAAGTTGTGATGACAATAAGATTTTTAAACAGGGAAATACAAGGCGACCATGTCTGACAGTTGAAGACATACTGTAGCATCCTGTGTTAGATTTGTACCTGATGATGGATGCCCATGGGGGGATTGCTATAAAATAAATACAATACTTTTTTGGATTAGAAAACTTAGTGATATCAGATTTTGCAGAAAATCTGCATGGTCAGGTAGTTGTAATTGGCATCACAGTTACCAAGAAATTAGATTAGATTTGTTTTTGAATGCAAACCAACCCAAAGTACTTAGTGTTCTGCACTTGAAACTTTTTGGCTATTAGGTACTTTTGTTTTACTGGACATGTGTTCAAAATACAGAGTTTGTAAAAACCCCGTTATAATATTGCTTTACCATAGATATTTGTAAGGCATTTGGTTCTAAAACCACAGTCTACTTTTGGATAAGCTGGTTGGAATTAGATTTCGCCCTGTCATAGATGCATTAGCAGCTGCTTACACAACAGGAATATTTTGAGTTATAATCAAAGGCAACATTTCAGATTGTTTCACTTTTGATAAAAACTATGTTCACAGTACTCCTTATTCTTCTGCTGTCTGATCTTTTTTTCTTCGGTTATTTAAACACAGTCAAATTTACATCTGCGTGAGAGTTTAACTTACATAGCTACAAGCTGTTACATTTCAGAATTATAATTCAGTCCATCCATCTGCCCATAATTCACTTTCTCCACCTTTTTTGTCCATGGGGTTGGGGTGTCTTATCAACTGTGACCATTACACTACTAGGTGGTTAGCCTTGCTGCGGTTATTCTTCCTTATCACACACACACCCACACCTACAGCCCATTTTAGAGTGCCCCATCTGCCCACTGCATGTTTTTTTGGAATGTGGGAGGTAACTGGAGCACTCAGAGAAAACCCAAATGAACACAGACAGAGATATTCAGACTCCACACAGAAGGGACCCCAGTCAAGAAATGAACCAGAAAACCTCTTGTTGTGAGGTGACAATACCACCCTGCTGCACTATAGTAGCACCAATAGTATAAAATTATAACCAGATTTATACTAGAAATCAACATGTTTTGAAAAATTGCTTTACAGATACTGCATAATCAAAATACCACAGAAATGCCTAAAGATAACACAAAAATGTCGGCTAGTGTACCTTTATGTAAAACAGCATGGTGTCAGGTGGCTTCCTAGTGTAAGCAGAATTCTGGGTAACAGACTCATACATATATGTATATGTTTTAGACCCATACACACACATACACAGACACACACACACACACACACACACACACATATGTATATATATATATATATATATATACACATACACACACACAATCCTCTATTAAATCCAAACTGGACTCATGCTACAACAAAATTGCAAAATTTGTAACCAGTGCCAAACACTCCTCTGACCACTGCATAACACTCCAACGTCTAAACTGGCTGGAACTTCCCCAACATCTAACATACCTGCAACTAACCACAGCTCATAAGCTAATCTATAACCCTTCTAGTTGTCCTGCCCTCTCCTCTCTGTTCACCATCTGTCACCCAAATAGACCTCTGCAATCAGTCAATCAGATGCTCCTTAAAGCAGCAAAACATAACTTTTCCGCCAGTCAAATGCGTGACCCATATGCTATAGCAAAACTATGTTATGCTCTCCATCCTTCAATTAGGTCTACTAGCAACCCTGAATGCTTTAAGACTTCGCTGAAACAACACCTGTTCTTCCGCTGGCTATGTACATGTACCAGCACTGACTATAAAAAAAAAAAAAACAATATTCCTAGTCTTCCTACTTTTCCTCCCAATCTCACTTACAGCTCAGACTTACTAAGTCCAACATGTGCCACACAGCCACACATAATCTACGATATCAGTTACCTAGTATATCTTCTGTTCAGTCTTGATATCACCCAGCCACACATAATCTATGATATCACTTACCTAGTATATCTTTTATTCAGTCTTGATGCCTATTCTACGATATCAGTTACCTATTATATCTTCTATTCAGTCTTGATGCCACCCAGCCACACATAATCTACGATATCAGTTCGCTAGTATATCTTCTATTCAGTCTTGATGCCTATTCTACGATATCAGTTACCTAGTATATATTCTGTTCAGTCTTGATGCCTATTCTACGATATCAGTTACCTAGTATATCTTCTATTCAGTCTTGATGCCTATTCTACGATATCAGTTACCTAGTATATCTTCTGTTCAGTCTTGATGCCTATTCCACGATATCAGTTACCTAGTATATCATCTGTTCAGTCTTGATGCCTATTCTACGATATCAGTTATCTAGTATATCTTCTATTCAGTCTTGATGCCTATTCTACGATATCAGTTACCTACTATATCTTCTATTCAGTCTTGATGCCACCCAGCCACACATAATCTACGATATCAGTCACCTAGTATATCTTCTATTCAGTCTTGATGCCACCCAGCCACACATAATCTACAATATCAGTTACCTAGTATATTTTCTATTCAGTCTTGATGCCTATTCTACGATATCAGTTACCTAGTATATCTTCTATTCGGTCTTGATGCCTATTCTATGATATCAGTTACCTACTATATCTTCTATTCAGTTTTGATGCCTATTCTACGATATCAGTTACCTAGTATATCTTCTATTCAGTCTTGATGCCTATTCTACGATATCAGTTATCTACTATATCTTCTATTCAGTCTTGATGCCTATTCTACGATATCAGTTATCTACTATATCTTCTATTCAGTCTTGATGCGTATTCCATGATATCAGTTACCTACTATATCTTCTATTCAGTCTCAATGCCTATTCTACGATATCAGTTACCTAGTATATCTTCTATTCAGTCTTGATGCCTATTCTACAATATCAGTTCCCTAGTATATCTTCTATTCAGTAATGATGCCTATTCTACGATATCAGTTCCCTAGTATATCTTATATTCAGTCTTGATGCCTATTCTACGATATCAGTTACCTAGTATATCTTCTATTCAGTCTTGATGCCTATTCTACGATATCATTTACCTAGTATATCTTCTATTCAGTCTTCATGCCTATTCTACGATATCAGTTCCCTAGTATATCTTCTATTCTGTCTTGATGCCTATTCTACGATATCAGTTACCTAGTATATCTTCTATTCAGTCTTGATGCCTATTCTATGATATCAGTTACCTACTATATCTTCTATTTAGTCTTGATGCCTATTCTACGATATCAGTTACCTAGTATATCTTCTATTCAGTCTTGATGCCTATTCTACAATATCAATTACCTAGTATATCTTCTATTCAGTCTTGATGCCTATTCTACGATATCAGTTACCTACTATATCTTCCATTCAGTCTTGATGCCACCCAGCCACACATAATCTACGATATCAGTTAACTAGTATATCTTCTACTCAGTCTTGATGCCTGTTCTATGATATCAGTTACCTAGTATATCTTCTATTCAGTCTTGATGCCTATTCTACGATATCAGTTACCTAGTATATCTTCTATTCAGTCTTGATGCCTATTCTACGATATCAGTTACCTACTATATCTTCTATTCAGTCTTGATGCCTATTCTATGATATCAGTTACCTACTATATCTTCTATTCAGTCTTGATGCCTATTCTACGATATCAGTTGCCTACTATATCTTCTATTCAGTCTTGATGCCTATTCTACGATATCAGTTACCTAGTATATCTTCTATTCAATCTTGATGCCTATTCTATGATATCAGTTACCTAGTATATCTTCTATTCAGTCTTGATGCCTATTCTACGATATCAGTTACCTACTATATCTTCTATTCAATCTTGATGCCTATTCTACGATATCAGTTACCTAGTATATCCACTATTCAGTCTTGATGCCTATTCAATGATATCAGTTACCTACTAAATCTTCTAGTCAGTCTTGATGCCTATTCTACGATATCAGTTACCTAGTATATCTTCTATTCAGCCTTGATGCCTATTCTACGATATCAGTTACCTACTATATCTTCCATTCAGTCTTGATGCCACCCAGCCACACATAATCTACGATATCAGTTAACTAGTATATCTTCTATTCAGTCTTGATGCCTGTTCTACGATATCAGTTACCTAGTATATCTTCTATTCAGTCTTGATGCCTATTCTACGATATCAGTTACCTAGTACATCTTCTATTCAGTCTTGATGCCTATTTTACGATATCAGTTACCTACTATATCTTCTATTCAGTCTTGATGCCTATTCTAAGATATCAGTTACCTAGTATATCTTCTATTCAGTCTTGATGCCTATTCTACGATATCAGTTACCTAGTATATCTTCTATTCAGTCTTGATGTCTATTCTACGATATCAGTTCCCTAGTATATCTTCTATTCAATCTTGAAGCCTATTCTACAATATCAGTTACCTACTATATCTTCTATTCAGTCTTGATGCCTATTCTACAATATCAGTTGCCTACTATATCTTCTATTCAATCTTGATGCCTATTTTACGATATCAGTTACCTAGTATATCTTCTATTCAATCTTGATGCCTATTCTATGATATCAGTTACCTAGTATATCTTATATTCAGTCTTGATGCCTATTCTATGATATCAGTTACCTACTATATCTTCTATTCAGTCTTGATGCCTATTCTACGATATCAGTTACCTAGTATATCCTCTATTCAGTCTTGATGCCTATTCTACGATATCAGTTACCTACTATATCTTCTATTCAGTCTTGATGCCTATTCTACGATATCAGTTACCTAATATATCTTCTATTCAGTCTTGATGCCTATTCTAAAATATCAGTTACCTACTATATCTTCTATTCAGTCTTGATGCCTATTCTACGATATCAGTTACCTAGTATATCTTCTATTCAGTCTTGATGCCTATTCTATGATATCAGTTACCTAGTATATCTTCTATTCAGTCTTGATGCCTATTTTACAATATCATTTACCTAGTATATCTTCTATTCAATCTTGATGCCTATTCTATGATATCAGTTCCCTAGTATATCTTCTATTCAGTCTTGATGCCTATTCTACGATATCAGTTACCTACTATATCTTCTATTCAGTCTTGATGCCTATTCTACGATATCAGTTACCTAGTATATCTTCTATTCAGTCTTGATGCCTATTCTACGATATCAGTTACCTAGTATATCTTCTATTCACTCTTGATGCCTATTCTACGATATCAGTTACCTAGTATATCGTCTATTCAGTCTTGATGCCTATTCTACAATATCAGTTACCTAGTATATCTTCTATTCACTCTTCATAGGTTCATAGGTTCATAGGTTGGTACTAGGCTATCAGCCCTAGGGCCTATACAAGCCTAGCCATAACAATTCCCTGGCTATTTCTTCCCACATTATTTACTTTCCTGGACCCCTGTCTAGCAGGGCGACTGATGTGATCCCTGGGGTGAATTTCCTTTCTCCCATCCAATCGTCAAGGTTCCTCTTGAAGAGGTCCAAAGAGGCACTCTGCTTGACATGTATGGGCAATCTATTCCAGAGTCTGGGGAGTCTCTGGGTCAGGAACCTATCCCTCCAGCATGTTTTGTTTATTGTGATGACAAGGTTTAGATCCCTGGAGCGTGTAGCTCTGAGGGATTGGGTTTTCTTTACCTTTACCATGTCCAACAGCTCTGGGTTTGACATGGCCTTGTATGTTAAGCAGAGATCACCTCTGAGTAGACGATATGCGACAGAGTATAGCTGGAGTTTTTATGTCAGCATAGGGCATCTGCTTTAGGCCTGTGATTCTTTTAGTGAGGTATTTCTGAGGCCTTTCCAGTTGTTGCAGATGTCTTGAGAGGTACATACCAAATGGGGCGTTGTATTCTATAATGTGTCTAATGAGGGATGAGTACAGTGGGACAATGACCTCCTTTTTTCTGGATGAAAAGCCCTTCGTGATGAGGTGTGCCACATAGAAGGATTTCCTGACTGTTGTGGCGATGTGGTTATCAAAGGTGAGACCACTGTCCACCTGTGTCCCTAAGTCTCTTATCACACTTTCTGTGTTTAGTGTACTACCACCTATATGGTAATTCATGGATACATGTTTTTTCCCAAAGGGGATAACGATACATTTCTTGGCATTGAGCTTGAGCCCATGGCCCTGGCACCAAGCATCTGTTTCTGTAAGGCCCTTTTGTAGAGTATCCACATCATTTGGGGATTCAATAATGGCTCCCAGTTTGCAGTCATCTGCAAACTTTGTTAGCCAGAGTCCCTTAGTGTTGACCTGTACTTCAGAGAAGTAGATGCCAAACAAGAGCGGCCCCAGGACTGAATGCTGAGGTACTCCACTTGTCACTTGTCTGGAGCTGGATTTGGAGTCGGCTACTTTTACAGTGTGGGTTCTATCAGTAAGCCATTTAGCAACCCATTGGGTGACATAGGGATTAATACCCAACTTAGTAAGTTTATCTATGATTACAGAGTGGGGGATGGTGTCAAAGGCCTTGGCAAGGTCTAGATAGGCTGTGTGAAACACCTTACCCTTGTCCATGGCTCTGGAGACTGATTCAAAGAAGTCAATCAGGTTCAGGAGACATTGATGCCTATTCTATGATATCAGTTACCTAGTATATCTTCTATTCACTCTTGATGCCTATTCTACGATATCAGTTACCTAGTATATCTTCTATTCAGTCTTGATGCCTATTCTACAATATCAGTTACCTACTATATATTCTATTCAGTCTTGATGCCTATTCTACGATATCAGTTACCTACTATATCTTCTATTCAGTCTTGTTATCTATTCTACGATATCAGTTACCTACTATATCTTCTATTCAGGCTTGATGCCTATTCTACGATATCAGTTACCTACTTTATCTTCTATTCAGTCTTGATGCCTATTCTACGATATCAGTTACCTACTATATCTTCTATTCAGTCTTGATGCATATTCTACGATATCAGTTACCTACTATATCTTCTATTCAGTCTTGATGCCTATTCTACGATATCAGTTATCTAGTATATCTTCTATTCAGTCTTGATGCCTATTCTACGATATCAGTTCCCTAGTATATCTTCTATTCAGTCTTGATGCCTATTCTACAATATCAGTTACCTACTATACCTTTTATTCAGTCTTGATGCCTATTCTATAATATCAGTTACCTACTATACCTTCTATTCAGTCTTGATGCCTATTCTATGATATCATTTACCTACTATATTTTCTATTCAGTCTTGATGCCTATTCTATGATATCAGTTACCTACTATATCTTCTATTCAGTCTTGAAGCCTATTCTACGATATCAGTTACCTAGTATATCTTCTATTCAGTCTTGATGCCTATTCTACGATATCAATTACCTAGTATATCTTCTATTCAGTCTTGATGCCTATTCTATGATATCAGTTACCTACTATATCTTCTATTCAGTCTTGAAGCCTATTCTACGATACCAGTTACCTAGTATATCTTCTATTCAGTCTTGATATCTATTCTACGATATCAGTTACCTAGTATATCTTCTATTCAGTCTTGATGCCTATTCTACGATATCAGTTACCTACTATATCTTCTATTCAGTCTTGGTGCCACCCAGCCACACATAATCTACGATATCAGTTACCTAGTATATCTTCTATTCAGTCTTGATGCCTGTTCTACGATATCAGTTACCTACTATATCTTCTATTCAGTCTTGATGCCTATTCTATGATATCAGTTACCTAGTATATCTTCTATTCAGTCTTGATGCCTATTCTACGATATCAGTTACCTAGTATATCTTCTATTCAGTCTTGATGCCTATTCTATGATATCAGTTACCTACTATATCTTCTATTCAGTTTTGATGCCTATTCTACATCAGTTACCTCTAGTATATCCTCTATTCAGTCTTGATGCCTATTCTCCGATATCAGTTACCTACTATATCTTCTATTCAGTCTTGATGCCTATTCTACGATATCAGTTCCCTAGTATATCTTCTGTTCAGTCTTGATGCCTATTCTACGATATCAGTTACCTAGTATATTTTCTATTCAGTCTTGATGCCTATTCTACGATATCAGTTACCTACTATATCTTCTATTCAGTCTTGATGCCTATTCTACGATATCAGTTACCTACTATATCTTTTATTCAGTCTTGATGCCTATTCTATGATATCAGTTACCTACTATATCTTCTATTCAGTCTTGATGCCTATTCTATGATATCAGTTACCTAGTATATATTCTATTGAGTCTTGATGCCTATTCTACGATATCAGTTACCTAGTATATCTTCTATTCTGTCTTGATGCGTATTCTACGATATCAGTTACCTACTATATCTTCTATTCACTCTTGATGCCTATTCTACGATATCAGTTACCTAGTATATCTTCTATTCAGTCTTGATGCCTATTCTATGATATCAGTTCCCTAGTATATCTTCTATTCAGTCTTGATGTATATTCTACGATATCAGTTACCTAGTATATCTTCTATTCAGTATTGATGCCTATTCTACGATATCAGTTACCTACTATATCTTCTAGTCAGTCTTGATGCCTATTCTACGATATCAGTTACCTAGTATATCTTCTATTCAGTCTTGATGCCTATTCTACGATATCAGTTACCTAGTATATCTTCTATTCAGTCTTCAGGCCTATTCTACGATATTAGTTCCCTAGTATATCTTCTATTCTGTCTTTATGCCTATTCTACGATATCAGTTACCTAGTATATATTCTATTGAGTCTTGATGCCTATTCTACGATATCAGTTACCTAGTATATCTTCTATTCTGTCTTGATGCGTATTCTACGATATCAGTTACCTACTATATCTTCTATTCACTCTTGATGCCTATTCTACGATATCAGTTACCTAGTATATCTTCTATTCAGTCTTGATGCCTATTCTACGATATCAGTTCCCTAGTATATCTTCTATTCAGTCTTGATGTATATTCTACGATATCAGTTACCTAGTATATCTTCTATTCAGTATTGATGCCTATTCTACGATATCAGTTACCTACTATATCTTCTAGTCAGTCTTGATGCCTATTCTACGATATCAGTTACCTAGTATATCTTCTATTCAGTCTTGATGCCTATTCTACGATATCAGTTACCTAGTATATCTTCTATTCAGTCTTCAGGCCTATTCTACGATATTAGTTCCCTAGTATATCTTCTATTCTGTCTTTATGCCTATTCTACGATATCAGTTACCTAGTATATCTTCTATTCAGTCTTGATGCCTATTCTACGATATCAGTTACCTACTATATCTTCTATTCAGTCTTGATGCCTATTCTACGATATCAGTTACCTAGTATATCTTCTATTCAGTCTTGATGCCTCTTCTACGATATCAGTTCCCTAGTATATCTTCTATTCAGTCTTGATGCCTATTCTACGATATCAGTTACCTAGTATATCTTCTATTCCGTCTTGATGCCTATTCTACGATATCAGTTCCCTAGTATATCTTCTATTCAGTCTTGATGCCTATTCTACGATATCAGTTACCTACTATATCTTCTATTCAGTCTTGATGCCTATTCTACGATATCAGTTGCCTACTATATCTTCTATTCAGTCTTGATGCCTATTCTACGATATCAGTTACCTAGTATATCTTCTATTCAGTCTTGATGCCTATTCTATGATATCAGTTACCTAGTATATCTTCTATTCAGTCTTGATGCCTATTCTAAAATATCAGTTACCTAGCATATTTTCTATTCAGTCTTGATGCCTATTCTACGATATCAGTTACCTAGTATATCTTCTATTCAGTCTTGATGCCTATTCTACGATATCAGTTACCTAATATATCTTCTATTCAGTCTTGATGCCTATTCTACGATATCAGTTACCTAGTATATCTTCTATTCAGTCTTGATGCCTATTCTACGATATCAGTTACCTAGTATATCTTCCATTCAGTCTTGATGCCACCCAGCCACACATAATCTACGATATCAGTTACCTAGTATATTTTCTATTCAGTCTTGATGCCTATTCTACGATATCAATTACCTAGTATATCTTCTATTCAGTCTTGATGCCTATTCTACGATATCAGTTACCTAGTATATCTTCTATTCAGTCTTGATGACTATTCTATGATATCAGTTACCTAGTGTATCTTCTATTCAGTCTTGATGCCTATTCTACGATATCAGTTACCTAGTATATCTTCTATTCCATCTTGATGCCTATTCTACGATATCAGTTACCTAGTATATCTTCTATTCAGTCTTGATGCCAATTCTACAATATCAGTTACCTAGTATATCTTTATTCAGTCTTGATGCCTATTCTACGATATCAGTTACCTACTATATCTTCCACTCAGTCTTGATGCCACCCAGCCACACATAATCTACGATATCAGTTACCTAGTATATCATCTATTCAGTCTTGATGCCACCCAGCCACACATAATCTACGATACAAGTTACCTAGCATATCTTCTATTCAGTCTTGATGCATGTTCTATGATATCAGTTACCTAGTATATCTTCTATTCAGTCTTGATGCCTACTCTATGATATCAGTTACCTAGTATATCTTCTATTCAGTCTTGATGCCTATTCTACGATATCAGTTACCTAATATATCTTCTATTCAGTCTTGATGCCTATTCTAAGATATCAGTTACCTAGTATATCTTCTATTCAGTCTTGATGCCTATTCTAGGATATCAGTTACCTAGTATATCTTCTATTCAGTCTTGATGCCTATTCTACGATATCAGTTACCTAGTATATCTTCTATTCAGTCTTGATGCCTATTCTACGATATCAGTTACCTAGTATATCTTCTATTCAGTCTTGATGCCTATTCTGTGATATCAGTTACCTAGTATATCTTCTATTCAGTCTTGCTGCCTATTCTACGATATCAGTTACCTAGTATATCTTCTATTCAGTCTTGATGCCTTTTCTAAAATATCAGTTACCTAGTATATCTTCTATTCAGTCTTGATGCCTATTCTACGATATCAGTTACCTAGTATATCTTCTATTCAGTCTTGATGCCTATTCTACGATATCAGTTGCCTAATATGTCTTCTCTTCAGTCTTGATGCCTATTCTATGATATCAGTTACCTAGTATATCTTCTATTCAGTCTTAATGCCCATTCTACGATATCAGTTTCCTAGTATATCTTCTATTCAGTCTTGATGCCTATTCTACGATATCAGTTACCTACTATATCTTCTATTCAGTCTTGATGCCTATTCTACGATATCAGTTACCTAGTATATCTTCTATTCAGTCTTTATGCCTATTCTACGATATTAGTTACCTAGTATATCTTCTATTCAGTTTTGATGCCTATTCTATGGTATCAGTTACCTAGTATATATTCTGTTCAGTCTTGATGCCTATTCTACGATATCAGTTACCTAGTATATCTTCTATTCAGTTTTGATGCCTATTCTATGGTATCAGTTACCTAGTATATCTTCTATTCAGTCTTGATGCCTATTCTATGAAATCAGTTACCTAGTATATCTTCTATTCAGTCTTGTTATCTATTCTACGATATCAGTTACCTAGTATATCTTCTATTCAGTCTTGATGCCTATTCTAAAATATCAGTTACCTAGTATATCTTCTATTCAGTCTTGATGCCTATTCTACGATATCAGTTACCTAGTATATCTTCTATTCAGTCTTGATGCCTATTCTACGATATCAGTTACCTAATATATCTTCTATTCAGTCTTGATGCCTATTCTACGATATCAGTTACCTAGTATATCTTCTATTCAGTCTTGATGCCTATTCTATGATATCAGTTTCCTAGTATATCTTCTATTCAGTCTTGATGCCTATTCTACGATATCAGTTACCTAGTATATCTTCTATTCAGTCTTTATGCCTATTCTACAATATCAGTTACCTACTATATCTTCTATTCAGTCTTGATGCCTATTCTATGGTATCAGTTACCTAGTATATCTTCTATTCAGTCTTGATGCCTATTCTATGAAATCAGTTACCTAGTATATCTTCTATTCAGTCTTGTTATCTATTCTATGATATCAGTTACCTACTATATCTTCTATTCAGTCTTGATGCCTATTCTACGATATCAGTTACCTACTATATCTTCTATTCAGTCTTGATGCCTATTCTACGATATCAGTTACCTGCTATATCTTCTATTCAGTCTTGATGCCTATTCTATGATATCAGTTACCTACTATATCTTCTATTCAGTCTTGATGCCTATTCTACGATATCAGTTATCTAGTATATCTTCTATTCAGTCTTGATGCCTATTCTACGATATCAGTTCCCTAGTATATCTTCTATTCAGTCTTGATGCCTATTCTATGATATCAGTTACCTAGTATATCTTCTATTCAGTCTTGATGCCTATTCTATGATATCAGTTACCTACTATATCTTCTATTCAGTCTTGATGCCTATTCTACGATATCAGTTACCTAGTATATCTTCTATTCAGTCTTGATGCCTATTTTACGATATCAGTTACCTAGTATATCTTCTATTCAGTCTTGATGCCTATTCTACAATATCAGTTACCTACTATACCTTTTATTCAGTCTCGATGCCTATTCTATGATATCAGTTACCTACTATATCTTCTATTCAGTCTTGATGCCTATTCTACGATATCAGTTATCTAGTATATCTTCTATTCAGTATTGATGCCTATTCTACAATATCAGTTACCTAGTATATCTTCTATTCAGTCTTGATGCCTATTCTACGATATCAGTTACCTAGTATATCTTCTATTCAGTCTTGATGCCTATTCTACAATATCAGTTACCTAGTATATCTTCTATTCAGTCTTGATGCCTATTCTACGATATCAGTTACCTAGTATACTTTCTATTCAGTCTTGATGCCTATTCTATGGTATCAGTTACCTAGTATACCTTCTATTCACTCTTGATGCCTATATAGTAATAGCGATAAGGCTATACGTTATATAGTAATAGCGCTAAGGCTATACGTTATATAGTAATAGCGCTAAGGCTATACGTTATATAGAAATAGCGCTAAGGCTATACGTTATATAATAATACCGCTAAGGCTATACGTTATATAGTAATAGCGCTAAGGCTATACGTTATATAGTAATAGCGCTAAGGCTATACGTTATATAGTAATAGTGCTAAGGCTGTACGTTATATAGTAATAGCGCTAAGGCTATACGTTACTCTCTGAATCTTTAATCTGCTGCTCTCCATCTTTCCCTTCCTACTGTAAAACTGCAATACAGTGTTGTTCACACATTCGCTATTATCCCAGGTCATCAACTGTATTCTTGTATGGTTTGCATACTTTAAATCTAACATCTGTATAACTAGTATTATCTATTTTATTGTATCATCTATTCTGTAATGTAGTGTTCTGTACCATCACTGCAGTGGTACATCAATTTCTGTATTTTGATTCTGTAGATTTATCATGTTGTTTGTTTTTGGAGCTTTTCTCCCTGGGCCTCTACTGAAAACAGGCTCAACCTGGCCCAGTAGACCTTCCAGTAAACAAATGGAAATATTTTTTTTTTACAATTACCGTTTGTAAAAACTAATCATAATGGAACTGGTTAGTGATCTATAGCAGCAGATGACACTTATTTGCCTCTCATGAAGAGAATTCTAAAACAGAAAAACAAGGAGAACAAAGACTAAAGAAGTTGCTTTGAAGAATGGGCTACCCCAAAGAAAACTATCCGGTCATTTAGCATCTAGATACCAACATAGTTGCTATTTAGTCTACAGCACAAAATATGGGGTATACAAATTAAAGCAGAAAAAGGTTACAGAAATGATGAGGGGAATATATTAACTGTAGATGGCAAAGTTTACTTTCAAAAACAGAAAAGAAGGAAGTGTGGACGATAGTTATACAAAGAGTGGGGTGACTAGAGTTTAGGAAAAGGATGGGAGAGTACAGGAAATGGGTGGCAGATTAGATTTAGAATAAATGTGGCGAAGTACTGGTCTACTCAGGGTCTTGTAAAAATGTAACTGGATACTATAGAAAATCATGGAACTTGGACTTTGGGCAGCTTTAAGTAAGTGTGTTAAAGATGAATTAAAAAAGGGAAAGGAACTGATATTTTAAGTAAGCTACCTACTATAATGAGGTGTTGCTCTACTTTTAGCATAACTGTACATATAAACATATTCATCTATATTTATATATCTATATCTATATGGGTATATGCACATTAGTCAAGACAGCTGCAAGTCAACCTCATATATGTTGATAGCAAAATGTTGACAATGTCAGCACTGACACTACCATGCATGTGCTGAGACAAAAAACCTCAGTGCATGCAAAATTTTATAGCAAAAAAGCAACAAAAACATTGTTTTTAGCAGAGGGGCAAGCCACCCTGCACCCTCCCACAACCTCTGCTAATTATATATACTAGCTCTGAGATTGCACAATACTGAAGAAAGGGCATATCTCCCAACCCCAGGAATTGTACAGTCACATACACCTCTCAGTCATCTGTTTAGCTGACAAAATGCAGTCAATTAAACAGATGTTGACCAAGGAGAATTAAGACCAAATGAAGATCATCCATACAAATATCTATATCTATCTAACTACGTATATCTATATTTAACTATCACTATATATAAAGATAGATAACTAGATATAGGTAGATAGATGCATATATATATATATATATATATATATATATATATATATATTTGCATGAGTCTATATCATTTTATCAAATTGCTATTCAGCAAATAGCAATTCATCAAACCCCTATTTATCAAAAGGCATTTCAGCAAATGACGAAATCTTTCCCAGAGTAAGGAAGCACTTGGCCAACATCATAACTTTGCCCTTTTCCCCACCTTGTGCAATCTCGAACTTGGTAAATATAGTTGAGTGGAGTGTGGGGAGTGAAGCCCCCCACTTGGGTGAGTTTAATTTTGTGTGGTTTCTGTTCCGGTGTGTCTTTGGCAAAGTGCTTCCTTACCCTGAGAAAGATTTCATCATTCACTGAAATGCCGTTTGATAAATAGAGGTTTGATGAATTGCTATTCACTGAATATCAGTTTGATAAAGTGGTATAGACCCTATATATATATATCAATGGGTCTACTACAAATAACCGAAAAACCATATGTCTGAATCTCACATTACTAAGACCATTTAACCGAAACTGCAGATGAACAAAAATGTAAAAGAACGAATGTTACATGATTGAAAATATAGTCCCTCCTAGTCATTTGTAGCACCACTGTAAAAAAGGAACAGAGATGCTGTATATGCGTACCCCACTGGGCAGTTCTTGCACATATGTTGGTGTGCCCTTCTCTTCAATGTAGTACAATCTTGGAGTCGGTATATTTAATTTGCATAGTGTGTGCGGGGTGCAGCCCCCTGCGAAAATGTAAGTCAGCATATGTAGAGCACAAAAATGGGAGGCCAGTGATACCAAGATAAATACTTTATTAAAACACCAGAAAATGTATGTATCAATTCTCTATTGCCTTGGCAACAACAAGCCTTTTACTGAGTATAGCCCTACCTCTGCTCCACACTACTTATATACATCCATTATACACTGATTAAGTAATTTAATTAACCATTTAAAAATATTAAGCAATTAAAAAACCCTCTTGTATCAAATACTGCTAATTGCATTCCCTGTTCAGACCCACAGGAAAAAGTGTATTAAATTTTAAAATGAAAATCGATTCTTTTTTTCTCAATTGATTTTTTTTTTTATGTCATATATCATTATTTTTTCATTAAACACTTGTTCCAAAATCATTGCTTGTAACCCAGAAGGGTTTCCATTATGTACTTGTTGGAAGTGTGTAGCTACTGGACTAACTTCACTACCTCACCTAATATCTCTCAAATGTTCCTTTAACCTAGCTGAAAAACTTCTTTTACCTTCACCAATGTAGTACTTTTATAGGGACATCTTAAAGCATATATCACCCCTTCACTTCTACAACTAAAACAACCTTGTTCCTGAAATTTCTTACCATTAATTTGGGAAAAAAACTTCTCACTATATATTGACATCCTGTACATTTACCACATGGAAAGGTACCCTTTTGAACCACCATGTCATGTCTTGTCATAATAGGTAAACTAAACTTACCATGTACTAAAAAGTCTTTTATGCTTCTCCCTTTCATGTAAGCAAACCTTCATTTTTTTATTATTTAAAAATCCAGATGTATATCCCTTTCTAAAATACCCCAATTGTATTTTACCATATTAATGAATCTTCCTGAAAACAGAGTACATGTTGTAACAAAATAAATACAATTTGGGGTTATAATTCCTTCCTGTGTTTCATTCCTACCCTTATACATTTGGTGATAGGGCCTTCCCTCTTTCATATTTTCTTTCTTCGCAGCTTCATTAATTAATTCTCCTCTGTAACCCCTATTAATAAACATTTCAACTGCTTTATCCTGTTCTTGCTTATATTCATTTATATCACTACACAGTCTCCCATTTTTTAAAAATTCACTATAAGGAATTGATTCTGTGGTATGAGGAGGGTAACAACTTGTTCTGTGTAATATGTAATCATATTGCTCAAATCTTCTATATATTTTTGTCTTGATAGCTCCATCACTCATCCCCTCAACTATTATATCCAGATAATTAACCCTTTTTCCTTGTTGCAAACCATCAAAACTTATACCAAATCTATTCTTATGTAAGCTTTGAATAAATTCAGTCACCTTATTGTACCCACCTTCACAAATAAAAAAACAAATTGTCGATGTACCTAAAATATTTAACTATATCTTTAATAAAAAACACTATTATAAATATATAAATTTTAAAAATACCCCATAAATAAATTTGCATACATGGGGGCAAATGTTGCCCCCATGGTTGTTCCCTGCAATTGTCTTAATAATTCACCATTGAATTCAAACATATTGTTCTCCAAACAAAATTAAATGAGTTCTAATATATAATGGGTACTGGGGTTATCACGTAAAAAATATAATATAGCCTCTAACCCATGTGTATGTTTGATACTAGTACACAAACTTGTAACATCTACTACTATAAACATCTTTCCCCTTCCCATCTTATATCTTTTATCTTTTCTTTAAAATCAAAAACATCCTTGATGTAAGACAGTAACATAACTACTTTTGTTAACCAATATTGATTTAAAAAGCACAAAATATTATGAGTAAAATATCCATAGGCTGATACAATCAGACAGCCTGGTGGATTGCTTAAACTTTTATGTATTTTAGGTACACAAAAAAAATTAAGCAATGGAACAATCTTTGCTATTAAATACATATTCCACATATCTCTGAGAGAAGTAGTTCAACCTAAGACCTTTGTTTAAAAGTGCTTTATATTCCTCTATGGCCTTATAATATGCATTTATATCCATCTTCTCATATACTTCCTTATTTTGCAAATGGTCATGGCACATTTGTAAATACTGAGTGAAATGTAAGATACTAATTTCCCCCCTTTATCTGCTGGTTTGAATACCATGTCCTTTCTATGACTTAGATCACTTAGACTTTGTCATTCTTCCTTGTTTAAATTATACTCGATTTCTTTCTTCTTCTTTTAAAATAAGTTAAATTCTTTTTCTACAGTATAATTTAAAAAGGAAGACAGTTGTTGACTAGTGTCATTTTTAAATGGGGAATGAAGTTGCTCCATCAAAGTATACCTTCTGTATTAAACTTACAATATGCATTAATTTCAAATTCTGAGTTACAAGAAAAATAACTTTCATTACTACAGTCTAAATCAGTGTCACTGTAAAAATTAAGAAAATTAACTTCATTTTCCTTAAAATTATTAATTAAATGTAACTTCGATATAAATTTGAATATTTCCACCTTCATTTCATGCAGTCTCGGCAATGCAGTCGGAATACATTTTAAACTTCTACTCAGTACAATTATATCATGACACGTAAACTCATAACCCAACATTATCTACATAATCAGAATTATATCTTGAAAAAACAGTCTTATTTTGTCCATATATTTCTCAAACAGTCTCTTGTGTTGAATGTTCGGTTCCATTTATCTCATTTAAAGGAACGGAGACTCTCTGTAATTATCTGGTCCATTCCACAATCTTTTATGATTATCCTTGAACCCTGACTGATTTAGAAAAGTTCTCTGCATATATCCTTCATTTCCAACCCTTGGTAAACCTGTATATTCTTTATATTCCTCACTATCATATTCCATTGATGAAACTATACTGTCTGCTTGCTGCAACAGTTGATGCATTCCCATTTCCTGTTCCCCTTGGAACCTAACCTTGTGACATCTATTTGGTTGCCTGGATACTAAAACAAACACTTGATTGAGTTCATAGTCTCGCAAATCACGAGAAAGTTTATGTTTTTTTTCTCTCCACTAATTCTTTCTCATGAGCAGGCTGTTTATCATTAACACTTTTAAGAAACTGTTCCAAAACATCAGTATTGGTATGTTGAAGAATATCTAATATAATAATAATAATAATCTAATATAATATGTAAGTTAGCATAATTTACGGTCCCTGACTGTTGGGCGGTGAGTGTGATGTAGGCAAACTGTGTATAATTGTCATACACAGCAGGTGGCCATTTTCAGTCATGTAAGATTCGTTCTTTTAAATTCTCGTTCATCTGCAGTTTCATTTAAATGGTCTCGGTAATGTGAGATTCGGGCATATGGGTTTTCGATTATATGAAGTAGCCCATATATATATATATATATATATATATATATATATATATATATATAGATAGGGAGAGAAAGCAATACACACACACACACACACACACACACACACACACACACACACACACACACACACACACATATAGATACATGTATGCATTACATGATAAAAGTTGCAGTGCTAAATGTGAATTAGAACAAATGGCACAGTACATTAGCCACAGTTATTTATGCACAAGCAATGTCTTTAATTCATGAAGACAATTATTATGCAAACAGCTGACTACTCCCTGAATGTATACAGATAACCCAGTTCAGTATCACCAATGATTCTATATTACATCGTTGGCAGGCACTGTCATCAACCCATACTGCACAGATACAAAACGATTGATTGCCATCTCATCCAACTCAGAAATGGGTTTTAACATGGGATCTGCAGGGGGATAAGGTCAGAGTTTCCCACTACTATATAGCAGTGAAAAATGGAGTCATTCTGTCTGTTTCAATACAAATATTGATAACTGTGCAAGTTGAACACAAAGTGATGCACACAGACAATGAATTGCAGGGTATGAGCGCATTACATTAAAATCTGTTTTGCACTGACATTTTTGAAGTGTTATGTTCATAGATCACTTAATAGTACACCCTCAGAAATAACAGTGGACAGTGAAGTATGATAAATGTGTGTGTGTGTGTGTGTGTGTGTGTGTGTGTGTGTGTGTGTGTGTGTGTGCATGTGCACACCTGCACATGGTCTGCAAAGTGCATTGTGATGCCACAGTGTTTCTTTTACTGTTATGGTAGGCATATAACAACCAGCAGAGAACAGAAAATTGAAACAGCATATGTCTGAAATTGTACTTTGTGATATGTACACCTGGCAACCTGAAAAAGAGTGGTGTTTCATACCTGTAGCTACAAAGGCTAGAAAGAACTTTTAGCCACAGAACAAAATAAAACTGAAATAGAATGTGTGTCATTTTCACAGTAGAACACTTAATTTCACAGTCATAATATCTGTTATTTATAAAATCCAAAGAATATACTATAATTTATGAACATCACCAAAACAACAGCAATAGCAGTGAAACTTTGTGGCCAGAAATGCTTACATGTTCCAAGCACAACCCTGACGTCACCATGCAAGAGACTTATTCCAGATTCCATCCCAATCTGTATTCTAAGGCTTACTTACATATATGCTACTAGGATACCTATGTTCTACAATCAGCTTCATAATCACATGATAACTATAACATTTATTTTAACTAGTACCTGTCCAAAATCTACAAAACTATTTGCTGCATATCAACCAACATATTACAAATGCACAGTCATAATCAAACGTTAATACATAAGCTCATGTTTTGATGTCTTGGGATAAGTATTACCTTTCAGCAAAATAAGTACCACATACTCTTCTAGCATAGGGTTATGTTCGCTGCATCTCTGTACTATTTATTATCATCTCCAAGATTGCTGCATCTGAGGCATTCCCCAATGCAGTAACCACCTTCAGTAAACAAAATTTGCAATTCAGTCATAAAAATTACATTCTCTTTTACCATTTTGCTTATAAAGCAACAAACATTTAAAGTTCTGGAGTTCCATTCCATCAGTAGTACTGTGTTTTTACCACAAAACGGTATGGCTCCCAGAATCACAAAAAAGATTGAAGTAATTTTTGTCTTTTACTTCTTCAACATTTAACTGTAACAGTATATACACCCCCAACATATCCCTCTAGCAGAGGGTTGTATTCTCTACATCTCTCTACTTTTGTAGATGTCTTTTCTTGTCGATATGCAACATTGACAATACTAGGGGTTGGGGAATATGTCAAAATAATTAACACATACCCCTCTAGCAGAGGGTGGAATTCTCTACATCTTTTTACTTTTGTAGATCTGTTTTCTCACAGATGTGCAACATTGATAATCCCTGGGGTTGGGGAATATGCCCTTCTCCTGGGGTTTGTGCAATCCTGGCGAGGGAATAAATAACTGCAGGGAGTGTGGGGGGTGCAGGGGGCTTCTCTTCTGAAAAAAGCATGTTTTAAAATGTGCATACTCTGTGGTTATTCCTTGGAGCATGCACAAAAGCATGTCAGCTTTCTTTGTCAATTCCAGCATGGTGACATTAGTGCTGTGAATGGTTTGTTGATTCACTGATAGGTTCATAGGTTCATAGGTTCGTACTAGGCTATCTGCCCTAGGGCATTTATAAGCCTAGCCAGAGTGTGTGTGGCTTTCACCACCCCTTAGGATGAGAATACTACACACTTTTAGGGTTTAGTTTACTGTGCCTTTGTCTAGTAGTGACACAGAGATGACCCCCGGGGTAAACCTACGATCTCCCATCCACTCGTCAAGATTTCTCTTGAATAGAGTCAGTGAGGGGCTCTGCCTAACATGGACTGGGATTCTGTTCCAGAGTGTAGGGAGCCTCTGGGTTATGAATCTGTCCCTCCAGCACGTCCTATTTATTTCTGTGTTGAGGTTTAAGTCTCTTGTTCTCGTGGCTCTGATGGATTTGGATTTTCTGAGGTGGAGCATGTCCATTAATTTCAGATTGGACATGGCCTTGTACGTCAGGCACAGATCACCTCTGAGTAGGTGGTATGCGACTGAATAGAGCTGGAGTTTTTTCAGTTGGGCAGCATATGACATATGTTTAAGACCCTTTATCCTCTTGGTGAGGAACTTTTGGGGTCTTTCCAACTGCTGCAGGTGTCGGGTGAGATACATCCCAAATGGGGCATTGTACTCAATCATTGGCCTGATAAGAGAAGAGTACAGGGGCACAATGACCTCTCTTGATCTAGATGTGAAACCCTTCATGATAAGGTGGGCAATAAAGAAGGTCTCCCTAACCACTTTGGCAATGTGAGTGTCAAATGAGAGGTTACTGTCAACCTGGGTCCCTAGGTCCCTGATTACCTCTTCCATACTTAATGGATTACCACCTATGTGGTAATTTGTCGGTACCTTGTTTTTCCCAAAGGGTATGACTATACATTTTTTGGTGTTCAGCTTAAGGCCATGGCTCTGGCACCAATTATCCATTTCTATGAGGCCTCTCTGAAGGATGTTTGTGTCCGCTGGAGTATCAATTATGGCCCAGTTTGCAGTCATCTGCGAACTTTGTCAGCCACAATCCTCCTATGTTTGCCTGTACCTCGGAAAAATAAATGCTGAACAAGAGGGGTCCCAGGACTGAGCCCTGTGGGACACCGCTTGTGACTGGCTTAGAGTCTGACATAGCTCCAGCAACTCTGACCCTGTGGGTTCTGTCCTTGAGCCAGTTTTGCAACCCATCTTGTGACATATGGGTTTACATTTAAGCTGGTGAGTTTGTCTATGATGCCCGAGTGGGGTATTGTGTCAAAGGATTTTGCAAGGTCAAGGTAGGCTGTGTGAACTGCCTTACCCTCATCAATGGCCTTAGTGACTGTTTCAAAAAAGTCGACCAAGTTCAAAAGGCAGGATCTGCCCTTGACAAAGCCAAATTGGGTAGGATCCAATGTCTGTAGGTCCTCAATGTCTTTGTTTATGAGTTCCATAATGATCCTCTCCATAGCTTTGCAGACCAAGCTCGTCAAGCTTATGGGGCGGTAATTTCCATGGTCCATAGAAGCACCGCTTTTGTGAAGTGGGATCACTGTTGCCATACGCCACTCTTTGGGTACGTATCCTGTAGTAAGGCTAAGATTAAACAGAAGCCTTATGTGTGGGTTTAGTTCCTCTTGGAGTTCATGTAGCACACAGCCCGGGACACCATCCGGTCCCATTGATGCTGTGTTTTTAGCTTTAGAGAGGGCGGCTCTCACCTAGGCATCTGAGATGTTAGGGAGGCTACACTCTGCTGGGATAGTTATTTCTCCTTTTGGGCGGGGGGGGAGAAATTTGGACTGAACCTGTCTGCCAGAATGTTGGCAATGTCAGTGGGTTCAGTGTATTTTGTGTCATTTTGGACTAACTCTGAGCATATCTGGGAGTTTCCACCCAGGTTTCTAACATAGCTAAAGAAGGCCTTGTGATTGTCTTTTGGGTCTTTTGCGATTTTTCTCTCAAAATTGGCCTTGGATGATTTTATGAGTGATTGTAGTTTATTGCTAGTACTGATCAGAGATGCCTTCCCTTTTAGGGATTTTGCTCTGTCATGTAGTAGCTTCCTCCTCCTGTTGTAAAGTTTGTTTATGGCTGGGGTCCACCAGACCGGGCGCCTGCCTTTGGGGGAATGGGTCTTGGTTTTATTTGGGATTGCATGATCCATGCATTCTTGAAGGTGCCCATAGAAGGCATTTGCAAAAGATTCAGCAGTGTGGATTGTGGTTTCCACTGGCCCAGGGTCCTTGAAGGATACCACTTCAGTCTTAAGAAGTGTGAAGTTGACTTTTGAAAAGTTCTTCACTGTGGTCTTTTGTACAGGGGGTGGGGGCGGGATGTGGATTTCCAGTGAGATTAATTTATGGTCTGATCTTACCAAAGAGGGATATACTTCCAGTGTGGAGCATTTTGTCCCCATGTTTGTGATGATCAGGTCTAGTATATTGTCTCCTCTTGTGGGAATGGTGACTAGTTGTTCCATTGCATTTGAGTTTATGAATTCTAGGAACCTTTGGGCTAGGGTGTTGGGGCTTGAGTAATGTTCCCAGTCTATGTTTGGGTAGTTGAAGTCTCCCAAAATGATGGTATTTGGAGAGACATTCATACTCTCCAGTGTCTTCAGGAAGGCTGTGTGGGGTTCCTGAGTTTGAGAGGGTGGTCTGTAGCATGCTACAAACTGTAAGGCAGTTTTGCCTATGGTTAGTTGCACCTGGATGGTCTCCGATGCTTCGTGCATTGCCACTAACCTGGAGGTGTGGGTATCTTTGATGAAAATGGATACTCCCCCTCCTTTTGTGGTTCGGTCCATGTTTTGGGGCTGGAAAGCATGATATGAGGTAAAACCTGATAGTGCTGGGGTGCTCTCAGGAGCCTTGAACCAGGTTTCAGTCACTGCACAGACATCGATGTTCTCCATACTGAGGAGGGCTTGAGGTGTGCATCTTGAGGTGTAGACGACTGGCATTGAGCAGCATTACCCTTAGTTTTTTTCCACTTGTGTTTTCTAGGGAGGTAGGTTTGTCATTTGAGCCTTGCCTAAAAAAGGCACTATGAGGGTGGCAAGTGCCTTGGCCAATATCCGGAAGCCCAGGGGTGACAGGTGCAAACCATCCCTTGCGAAGCAGCGTGGCTTGTCAAGCATGTCATCCCAAGCAGACAGACATTGGATCCCCTTAGAATGACACCAGTAATTAAGCCAATTGTTAAAACTGATCATTTTGTCTTTGTACTGTGGCATCATTCTTGGTGAGGGTAAGATGCTGCTCAGGGTCAGGGTCATACCGGCCTGGGCTACATAATCAGAGAGCTCCTCTATGTCTCTTTTCATGTAGTCCAGGGAGGTACGTCTCAGGTCGTTCACACCGGCATGTGCAATGACTGAGTCATATTTGTACTTGCTGTGGAGTGACCTGAGTGCTTGTGTTATGTGGAGGATTCCAGCTCCCGACAGGCAGCTTACTGTGACCTTTTCCTTGTTCAGTCTGGTGAGCGGGACGTCAGTGTGTCTGGCTATGGAGTCACCTATTACAAGTGTGTCTGGCATGTTGTTTGGCCTTAAGGGCTGTGACTGTTTAGCACACTGACTTTGTGAACTATGTGTTGCATGTGCTATGTCTTGAGGTGGTGGTTGCTTGGG
The DNA here is from genome assembly GCF_019279795.1 of Protopterus annectens. Classification (NCBI taxonomy): domain Eukaryota; kingdom Metazoa; phylum Chordata; order Ceratodontiformes; family Protopteridae; genus Protopterus; species Protopterus annectens. The sequence continues at coordinate 618,741,222 of NC_056732.1, read as the reverse complement.
TGTCTGCTTTGGAGGGCTCTGTTTTTTTGGTAGATTTTTAATCAGCACCTCCGAGTATGTTTTTGTGTGTTTATGTGTTTGGTTTGCAGTTGTGATAGTTCTATGTGAGACTAGGTTTGTGGTGTGCGTGGTTACCTTCTCCTCCTGACTGGTCTTGCCAGTAATGAATTGAGAGAGCTCAGCCTCCAGTTTGGCTATATAGTTGCATCTCTCGCATATATTTGTATTTGTTGGGAGGAGGAGAGGGTTGTCTGTGTACATGAGGCAATTGTAACATTGCCTCAAGATTCCCAGATTCACCATCTGAACAGGAGAGGACGCCAGCAACTGACCCTTCGACATGCTAGAAATAGTGAAAAAGATTGCTGTGTAACTGAGTCAGAAAGGACCTATAGGGAAATGGGTACTCAACAGACTTTAGGTGAATGAAGTACTTTCTTTTGTTTAAGAGTGCTTTACCTGTATAAAAAATGCTTTAGGAGCAAGTGCTGAGCTTTTCAGATAGAGTATAGGCTGTTTAGATTGCAAGTAGAACAGTTCTAAGGGAAAAATTGAAGAGCAGACTTGGCCGAGCCAGAAAAAGTTTAACCTTGTTTAACCAAGTTGATATTAGGTAAATACATATATATATATATATATATATATATATATATATATATATATATATAAATATGTTTGTTTATTTATTTATTTTACATTTGTTTACCAGGAAAGTTTGGCTTGGCAATTATAGTCCATTTTCAATGATGGCCAGGGGACAAAAGCTCCACAAAGTACATCTTGTTACAAAAAATTCAAATTCAGAAATTATGGAACATAGTAACAACAGCAAGCTAGTTTCTAAAGTTCTTTATAGAGATATTCAATGTAGCCCTGTTGTGGAACATTTAAACAATACACAGAAAATAAATTACAGGTGGATAACATAAAATTATGATACAAATGAGAAAGGACTGGGTGTTTATAAGGTTAAAATAGAAACAACAGTAGGTGTTACTGCTATAATTCAACTGAACCACGATACCACACCAAGAACTTTATTAGATAAAGCTTTCGGGTCTACACCCTTCATCAGTATGAGTCATTACAAAAAAAAAAAAAAAAAAATCAGCATTTAAATAGGAGAATATAAAATCCAATAAAGTTCTTGGTGTGGTATCGTGTTTATAAGGTTAGTCAGGGTCATGACAGTTACATATCCAAAAACTGGATAGATAAGACGTCAGCTAATTTTTAAAGTTGTTTGTTTTTTGCATTCTGATTCCATTAAGGAGGGAATTCCAGATTTTCGCAACTACACGTGGGTAGAAGGAGTTGCCAGAAGTATATTTGCTTTTGGATATTCCGACTAGCATTTTATTTGTGGATCTTAGTTGCCGGTTCTTGTTGTAGAGCTAGAGTAGGCCTGTTAAAGCTGGTATTTTATTGGGGTGGTTGACTATTTGATGTGTTCAATAGGTTAGGCAGTTCTAGTCAGCGTAATTGTTTAAGGGCTAGACAGTAATGGGATCGATATGAAGAGTTGGCAGCAAATTTTGCTATCTTGTTGTAGAAGGTGGTAAATTTGTTTAAGTCACCTTTGTTTAGGTTGGTTAGAACAGGGGATGCATATGGTAGTGTAGAAAGTAGGTAAGTTCTGGCTATAATAACTACTCTCAGTGGTCAGGTAGTTTTTACACCGATAGAGGGTGCTGAGTTTTTGTCAACTTTTTGTTATGGTCTGGGTTATATGTTTATCGAATTTCAGATTTTGGTCAATGATTGTTCCTAGTAACTTGGTTTGTGACACTGGGGTAATAAGGGTGTCGTCCTTGGAAGATATTTGGAAAGGGGGGTGGGATCAATAGCCTTTGAGGGGTGGAATAGCATATGTTGCTTTTTTGGGGGATTTAGAATAAGCTGAGAATTTGACATCCAGGTTTCTACGGCAGAGGAGGATTCCTGTTTTTTTTCTTGAAGAATTGGAGACAGGGAGCTGAGCAGATTAGTGTAGCATCATCAGCATATTGTACCAAGTTTGTGTGAAGTGTGGCTGTGTGTAGATTGTTTATAGATAAGGTGAAAAGCAGGAGTCCTAGTATAGACCCCTGTGGTATGCCTAGGGTAACTGGAAGGAGGGGAGATAGGGAGTCCATCCATTTTACAGCCTGCTGGTGGTTGGAAAGGTAGCCCTTAAACCACAGCAGGATGGAGTGATCTAGATTGAACTCAGAGAGGACAATGAAAAAAGTTTGTTATGAAAGACCATATCAAATGCTTTGGACAGGTCGAGAAAGTTAGTTGAGACTAGATTACCTAGGTTCCATTGTTGACTGACAAAACTGGTAAAACTGATGAGGGTAGTGGTGGTGCGGACAGAATCCAGGTTGTGTTTTGGCAAGAAGGTTGTTGGCTAAGAGGTAGTTTAGTATCTGGGAGTAAATACATGTTTACAAAATTTTAGAGAATAGGGAGAGTATGGCTTTAGGCCGGCAAATGGAGAATTCAGTCGCGGTACAAACTTTGTGTAATGGGATTATATGAGAGATTTTCCAGAGGGAAGGTACTGTTTGATATGGATCTGTTAATTAGAATACAAACAGGGTATGCAATGGCTTTGGCAGGGATCCATAAGTATTCAGCTAGGAGTTTGTCTGGTGTGAGGGTAGAAGGTCTTAGTTTGGACAGGTGTTTATAGATGAGACTAGTTGGGATTGGTCTGAGTGAGAAGGAGTTCTGTTTTTTTTGGGAGATTATGTTGATCTAGGAGATTAGTGGGGGAGGAGGTGATAATCAGTTTAAGAATTGAGTTGGAGAAGTAGTCATTGAATTGAGTTGCGAAGTTGATGGAGGTGGCATTTATATTTGGATGTGGAGCACTAGTGTTACCTGGTTGTAGAATTTTGTTGATGGCTGCCCAGAATTTCTGTGAGTTTGAGTTGTATTTGTTTTGGGTATTAGAATAGTGTTTTTTGTCATTCCTTATTTGCTTTATTTCTTAGTTCAAGAAATAATTTGTATGTGTGTGTGTGTGTGTGTGTGTGTGTGTGTGTGTGTGTGTGTGTGTGTGTGTGTGTGTGTATATATATATATATATATATGTGTATATATATAGAGAGAGAGAGAGAGAGAGAGGGAGAGAGAGAGAAAAAGTGTGATATATATAAAACTGAAAGACGTAGCTATAGATATAAAGTGTGTGTGCGTGTGCATGCGTGTGTGTGTGTGTGTGTGTGTGTGTGTGTGTGTGTGTGTGTGTGTTCTGTGTGTCTGTAAGTGTGTGTGTATAAGTGAGTGAGTGAGAGAGAGAGAGAAAGAGAAAGAGAGAAAAACATTATCAGTACCAAAATGAGTTGTTCAGCTCTGTTAGATACTATCAAAAAGTGCTGAGAATCGATAAAGATATCTGACCTCAGAAATGTAGCTATCATATATGTTGCAAATGTTAAATACCTAGAGATGTGGCTTTGATCTCTTCCTGACCTTAAAACTATTATACTGAGAATATTACTAGCTGAACTACATCCAGACTAAAAACTAATATACATCCACCAAATTCTCAACAGTAAAAACTAGAGTAGTAATTGCCAAAGACCCAATTCTCTCTGTCTGTGGAAATATCACCAGTGTTTCTTGCTCCAAAATCAGGAAAAAGGCAGAATTGTTAAACAAAAAATCAGGAAAAGAGCAGCTTAGTTAAACAACTTTCTGACATCAGAAAGGTGCTTAACACGGTTTCCTTAAGCATCTCTAAGCACTGTTAAGTTCTAGTTGTATGTGGGATTCTAACAGTGTCTAGTGCTGGCCACCACAGAACAGCAGCAATTATAACAGCTTTAAAAGCTGTTAGAGATTTCACCTACCACACTTTTGTTTTACACATGTAGCACAGTGGAAGTGTCTAGCATCTTTGAAAGCGGTTAACTCCTCAAAGGGATATCAGTTCTACCTGTTGCCTATGTAGCAGTGGTATTTTGCAGCTTTGAAAGCCATAAAACACTTTCTGCTCCTACACGTTTTTCTGTATTGGGTAGTACAATTTTTATTGAGTCCCTCCAATTATAACTATTATGATACATTTTTGACATGGATGTCAAAATTCACCTCTCAAGCTTCACTTCGCTCTGCTCTAAATGCAAATTAGCCCAAATATGTTAGTTGTGATCAAGTTGTCTCTTCAGTCTTAACTCTTCACTCTTAAGCTGAATTGCTTAACACGTGTGTCTCAAACATGTAATAATACATTGGTTATGGTCAGAGACTCAATCATAATCCTTTATGTTGTAAACTCTTCAGCAAATGTTGCAGTTTGTCAAAATCTGATAGCTATTCTGGCCTAAATATGGTATATATGGAAACTGCATAAAGAAAAATAATACATCACTTTCTCTATAAACGTGTTTAATTCTTTAATAGTTTAGATAAAGTCAGTATCACACAAGTACTCATTTTATCCTGCTTTGTCTTTTCCTCAATAATTTGCTTATTTTCCCTACCCTTCTAGCTCAATTTTTCTACTCTCTGCTCTAAAACGAATTGTAATTCCACATGCTTACAAATTTGCTCTATTTACTTTACCTCGCTTTATGAATCTCTATGATTTTTATGTTAATTTAATTTCCACAACAGAAAATTACTTCAGCTTATTTTTCTATTTTCTTTTCCTCTAGCTCATATATTGTAGATATGTAAAATATTCATATAATTGTGTAAACTAAAGCATGTCAGTCAATTAATGTAATATGTTTGTTGTTATATAATATTCATTATAATGTACTCCGAATCTGATCCATTCACTATTTGAATGGTACATGTATATTTTCTTAGGTATTATACATGTCACATTTATGTCTGGAGCTTTTCTTCCCAGACATCTGCTGAAAAGGGGTCATCAGCCCAGTTAGAATGCCCTGGTTAATAAATGGAAATAAATAAGTTAATTAATTAATAATAAAATGAATAAATAATCTGGGTTTGTAAGCCCGAAAATGACAAATGCATATTTTTTGAATGGACAATAAAAAGTAGGCCATACAAAAGGCCATGTAAGCCTACTGGTGTTACTGAGGAATATAGACTCATATGTCTGAAATGGTTTTAAATTTTCTATTAAACTTTTCTGATAAGTACTTAATTATTGATTTGAGATATAAAAGCACACATATAACTTTATCTTTTCTATACTGCTTATCAGTGCAAGAGTCTAAATCTGGAGATGGAGTAAAGCATAAAACCAGTGACCCAAAAATGTTTTCCCTGGAGAAATAGAAGCTTCACTTGCAATAAGTCATATAATCAGCCCCACTGAAAATAGGTATAATGCAGAATTTCAGACTTTGCCAATATACTTATGATTTTATGTCTTACACATTTGCTTGTGTAAGATAAAGGAAATTTATGCATATTTGGTGAGAAATGTATCTGTAACTTTTGTAGTAAGGATGCTGTGAAGTTATAATAAAGTAATAATCAGAAAGCCAAAACATGCGTTGTCTATTCACTGTGGTTGTAAAATATTACAGACATTAGTTTAAGCCCTTCACATCCACAATCTGTCATAGTCAAATATATTTATTCTAATAGGACACACCCACTTTAGCTGTCAAGCGGTGGCTTAAAACACCCACAGATAAAAGCCATGATGAAAGTTAATTGACATGCATTCAACTCTCCCATCCAGTTTGTGAACATGCAAGGTCACGTACACACGCAGTGACTGCACCTGCCAAGCTAGATCAATGACTGTTTAACTGTGATCAAATAGCATGGGTTCAGTCAATTTCAACCATAGAATGATTCTGTACCTACCAGTTGTATTCACTTTATTGACTGGTGCATCTCAGAAGTCTGATTGCGATAAAAAATATTACAGAATGACTGGCCAATAACATTCAAAAATGAGCATCCTGATTGGTCAACCCAACCAGCGTGCCCATTGTAAATCAAGCATATACTAATAGAAAAAAGTCCAGTTGCCCAGACGTTTTTCCATTACTATATGCTGTAACTTTTTTAAGTTTTCTTCATCTTATAAAAAAAAAAATGATAAAATTAGAAAGTTGGACAGTCTGGAGACAAGAGAGAGCGAGAGCATGGAAAAATACTAGGAAAATCAGGTACATTATTCAAAACTAAAGAAACATACCTGCCTTTCTTTGTATTTTCTCCATCCTTTCTCTCTTGTACCTCTAAAGTGTCTGAATTTCAACCTTATTTAAAAAAAGGAGCAAAGGATGTCTTTCTTTCTCCATTGCTTCCTTTCCAAAGCACTGATGCAGTGCTTAAGCATGGGAACGCAAGTCCCACATGCATGTGCTGTACATAAAAAAAAGGCATAATGATATCCAACGAAAGCAGAAGAGCACCATGAAGCCATCATGCAAAGACATTATTTAAGAAAAGTAAATCATTTTTTTCTTAAATAATGCCATTCCGTAATCACAATAACCAACTCTGTGATGTGGTATATTGAAGATTTACCCATTTTTGGTTTTGTTTAATCACTTGGGCTTTGCTCTCATGATTAAACCACACCAATTGTCAGTAAATCTTCAATATACCACACCCATGTCATCGATTAATATATTAATGGCTGCAGTAATATATTTGGGCTGCTTCCACAGTAGCATACAGTAACTTTGCCAAGCCAGATAAATATCTGTTTAAATGAGGTCAAATAAGTCACTTTCATCCACAGTCTGCTCTGTGCCCATTAATTATAGCCACATTTTTGACTCACCATGGGATTCATTAATGCCTACACTAAGTACAACACAAGCATAACTCTCACCTTCTTCCTACTAATTTTAGTTTTCCTACAGATTTTCTTGCAGCCTTAAATATTGAGGGGAATTTATAAAGGTTACCACAAAGTGTAGACTACATGTACACTTAGTGTAATCTTTCTGAATGACTAGAAAGCATAAAAAATGTGGTAGGGATGTTCTTGAATACAGATCATATACACTTAGTGCACACATATAAATGATTCTGATCAAATAAAAAATGGCCACAGGAATGTACTGCTACTGCATTATTACTCTAATTCAAGTTGTTTTACATAAGTATGCATAACATATGCTTGTTTTACATTTACATGTCTTGCATTATAGGACACAGTGTTTTACTGCCTTTCCACATCAGTTTTCCTAATGACATAATAGGATACATTTCTTCTACTTAATGTACCAAAAATTTAAAACCTTATGAATTATCATCAACTAATCTTGCTAATCAAGAAAATTAGGAGTATTTCCATTTTGGGTCTATATTACATTGCCGAAATCTAATTACGGCAAACACTTTTTCATCAACACAAAAATCAGCAAAACAATTCGCTGTGTTTAATAACAGCAAAGACGTAGTTGGCCAGCTACAGAACTTTGCCCTTTTCTCCACTGTAGTGCGATCTCATAGTTGGTGTATATAGTTAGGGGGTGTGGGGGGCAAAGCCCCCCACATTGGGGGGTGTAGGGTTCGAAGCCCCTCACTTAGTTGGGTTTGATTCAACGTGGATTTTGCTTCATTGTGGTGCGGCGCAAGTATTTCCTTGCCCTTATTAAACTCAGTGAATGGTTTTGCTGATTTTCTGTTGATGAAAAGGTGCTTGCTGTAATTAGATTTTGGCAACGTAATATAGACCCTTCCTTATTCTGTGTCTGCCACTTTAGAATAGTTTCTTGAAATAAATGAATACTTAAAATGCAATTCAAACAAGACAAAATTCCACTAACATATTTACATTTACTTTTCCAAAGCACGGCAGCTGTTCAAATAATTAGTAAGACTGATTATAACATGGGAAAACATTTCCTGTTGCAGAAAACTGGACAATTCAAGAACTTACAGAAAAAAAGGATAGGTGTGACTCATAAAAATCTTCTGATAAAATCTCTTTTTTCAAGTTATCAAGTGGTCAGGTGAGTCTCTGTATCTAAGCAGGATGACTACTGTTAAAACATTCCAGGTGAAATAAAAGTGACACCAAAAAGTATCAAAAATTTTAACTGAAATTTATTTGACTGGTGTGAAGTTACTCAGCTTTAACTTACCATCAGGTGAAAGAAAACCATCCACTTTTTTTTTTTAAAGCAGAGTTCTCTGCCTTTTCACTAAAATATATTATAATAAATGACAAGTGAGAAGAATGTATTACACATTTACACATTAGAAAACTTGAAATGGAATTGTTCAGCATATGACAGTAGACTCAAATCCATTAGAGTCCTGTTCTCCTTGTCTTGTAACGGCCCCTCTCAATGCGTTGTTGCTACAACTTGCCACAAACAAAAGCTTCTCATTTTTCGCAAATTATGGCAACATGTCACACCCTTATTCCTGAAGAGTCAGAAGCAGATCCAACAAAAGTTGAATAAAAATCTGCCTGCCTATTTGTCCACTGTGATGGAACACAGTACAGACCAACAGGGAAGGCACTTGCTGGCTTGTTGGTGTGCACTATGTGATGAAGGACACAGAGCAATACTTAACTTGTACTGGCCGCACACAATTACTTTCTGTCCCTAATTACTGATTTTTATAAAGTGTTTCAGGCAAATTTAAAAATCAGTAATAAAGCTGAAATTTGAGTAGAAATATGACCACTGTTGCACAACAGGCATGACAGAGTCTTGGTTTAGCAAATAAAAAAAAGCACTTAACTGGAACTAGCTAACTGGAATGCACTGTTATATTAGACATATACAAACTACTACATCTAGCAAAGACTATGATCTCATTTATATACCCAAGCTGGCTGCCACTGCTTTAGGGACCCACGACAATTCCCCATTTGGATTTAAAATGACATGATTATAAAACAACATAGTCATAGCTGCTGGCTAGATGGTGAGTAGAATAAAACCCTAACTGTGGCTCAGATTACCCAGGAACAACTAATGACCTATATGCTGGAGAAACCAGCAGGGAGGGTACGACTGAGTGGCTAGCACTGATTCACCTATCCCAGGGTGAGGGTCCAGTCTGCTAAAATGCTGACACCCTCTAGAGGAAAGGTGTCCAGTATTATCATATGGGCCGAGGATGTACACTGTGTCACTCAGTAGCCCTCATCAGCTATATGTAGAACCACTCAAGGACATCCTCAAAATGTCAGCCAAATGAAACAAGCAAGACCCACCTTTCACAAAACTGTACTGATTAGAAATGTGGTTTTGTAAATTAGCAATTTCACTGTTAATAAGTTCAATTAAGATCCACTCCATGATTTTACAGGTAATGCTAGTGAAACTAATGGGACGATAATTTCCAGGGCCAATTATAACACTCCCTCCCCCCTTATGTAGAGGCACCACACCTGCTGTTTTCAAAGGCTCAGACACATGTTGCCGTTGTTGTTTGTCTTTTGGCTTTTCCCGGTTAGAGGTCACCACAGCGGAATTCTGGTCCGCTAATCATTGGCAGTAGATTTTCACGAATGCCGAGGTGTTAGCTCGAAGTTCAACCTTCAATGAAGGCACACCCATTTACGCATGTCTTTTGAATGCCCACCCAAACGCGGGGAGGACATGCAGACTCCACATAGAAGGCACTCCCTGCACTCTAGCAGAGAATCGAACAGGAGAACCTCTTGCTGTGAGGCAACAATGCTACCGCTGCACCACCGCGGATCAAAGGCTCAGACACATAATCTTTCAAAAGGCTGTGATTAAAAAGCTTGAGGAGGGGGTTCAGAAATGTACTTTGTACTAATATCAAGGCAGCTTGACATATCATCCAGGCACATGGAAGTTGTTATTTTTAGTTTAGTTAATAGCATCCAGAATCAGGTGCATAGTAATAATGGGAGGAGTAGTTTTAAAAAATCAAAGAAAGGGACATTGGGTTGTGAGGCAATGAAAACTTTGAGCTAAATTTGTCAGCCAGGACATTTGTTATGGCTTTGGTATCAAAATCAGTAATGCCATTCATTTAATTTTTGGTGCTGCAATAAAGATTACGTCTAATACAGGTGGTAAAAAAAAAACTCAGCCAGTCCCTAACCAATAACTCCTAAAGAATTGCTTCACAGTTTAACACACATTTTATAAATACAGCAACCTCCCTCCTACAAAACAAAATTACTTCAAATCCAGCTGTCTCATCCTAATAACTGAAGCCACAACAGACCTTCACAGTCTGTCCATTGCCAGCATCTACAATAAAAAAAACTACACTCTCTTAAGAAAACAACCACTGCCCCTGACCAGATTCCATCTAATTACCTCAAACTCACTACAGATAGTCTTGCATATCCTGTCTCAATTCAAATAAACTGTTCCATCCAAGAAAAAGATGTCCCCACCTTATGGGAAAAAAATCCTGTATAATACCCCTCCATAAAGGTGGGCCATCAGTCAAGCTCACAAACTACAGACCAATCACCATTCTCTCCCCCTTATCCAAAATCTTGGAAAGATATATTTACTCCCAACTTACTACATATATTACTTCTCATAACCTCCTTTCTCCCCCAAAGTATGTTTTCAGACCCAGTCACAGTAAAACCACTCTCTACTAAGGTTCACAGATATAATAAATCATAACAGAAATTCAGATTTTCTAACCCCAGCCCTATTTCTGGATCTATCCAAGGCATTCCATATAGTCAGTCATGAAATTCACCTAACTAAACTCTCTTCCTATGGGCTGTCACCCACCTCACTTAATCAGTTTCTTAGTTTCCTCTCTAATAGGTCCCAAGCAGTGAAATGTCAAAAGTTGAGTTCACCTCTTTCCTTCCTGTATCCATTGGAGTCCTACAAGGCTCCATCCTAGAACCACTACTGTTCAACTTATCAACGACCTAAATACAGCAGTCAAAGAGGTCACCAGAGTACAATATACCAATGACTCGACTATAATATGCATTGCTAGGACACTTCCCATGCGCCAAACACTCAAAAGGAAAAAAGTCATAGCTAAAATCAGGAATAGCAACTCCCACAACAATAAGAACTCTCTAATTAAACTAAACAGGAAACTAAAAGGACTAATTAAGTCCAACACGACCAATCTGAAACCTCAAAGGCAGCACACATCAGTGTGCTGAACTAGTGGTTAATGGTATCACCTTCACTGAACAGAGCAACATAGCAAATTTGCTGACTAACAAATTCAGTTCAAACTTCACCTCCTCCCACTCCCTCCTTCCTCCCCCATGAAATATCTACTAGCATACCCCCTACACACACATACACTATTAGCAGGGAGCAGGTCCTGCTGGTGCTCACTAAGGCCAAAGGCACAGCCTCAGTGGGCCCCAACAATACCCTAGGATGCATCCTAAATAGCTTGAAACAGGAACTGACAGGGCTACTTCAGTCCCTTTTCAACTGCAGCCTCAAAACAGGCTTTGTACCATGAGAATGGAGGACTTTGCAAGGGAGGACTATCAACCAACTCTAGAAACTACAGATTCAATTGCCTGACTAGTCTAATATGCAAAGTTATGGACTGAATTATCATGGAAATGATCAACAAAGACATAGGTAATCTTCAGACACTGGACCCAGTCCGGTTTAGCTTTGTCAAGGGAAGGTCATGCCTACTAAACCTGGTGGACTTCTTTGAGAAGGTCACCAAGGCAACACATGAGGAGAACATGATGCATACCACCTACCTGGACCTAGCTAAAGTGCTCGATAAAATACCCCACTCAGGCATAGTTGACAAAGTCAGAAAACTTTGCATAAACCCCTACATAACTCAATGGATTGCCAGATGGTTTACAAACAAGACCTAGGAAGTCATGATTGGTGATACCACCTCCACTAAGACTGGTCACCAGCGGGGTACCTCAGGACTCTTGGTGGCACCGCTCCTATTTGCCATCTACTTCTCAGAGATAAAGGGTAATGTCAAAGACCTTTGGCTGACCAAGTTCACAGGTGATTGCAAATTCAGAGCTATCATAGACTTCCCCCCATGACACAAGCATCTTACAAGTGGGTCTAATATGGACAAATGACCATGCCAAAGTCATGGATTAAAACTCAGTGCAAAGAAATGACCCAGTAGTCAGTGATCTGAGAACATATGTAGATAGTATTCTGGCCTTTGACCAACATGTGGCTAGGGTACTTAGAAAATCATTCTGTGTTGCCGTTGCCAAATTATAAGTAAGGGCATGGCATTCAGGTTTAGGGAAGTCATAGTTCCACTTTATTCAACCCTTATCAGACCCATCATTGAGTAGACATTCAGCATGTACCTGATCAGACATATGCAACAGTTGGAACACCCACAAAGGTTCCTTATCAGGAGAATCCAGGGTACAAATACACTGTCCTATACGGATCTCTTTAAAGCCCTATCTATACTCTCTACTATCCCACTCTGATGGACCTTTTGTACATCTGCAAAATGAACAACATTAGAACCACTAGATCCATGGATTTAAATTCTGCTTGTGACATAAATAGGACATGTTGGTGAGGCAGATATGTGTCTACGAGGACCTCCAAACTCTGGAACAGGCTCCCTATCCATGTGAAGCAGAGTCCATCCACAACTCTGTTTGAGGGTAACCTTGACTAATATATGGAAAATCAGAAATCACCCTAGATTTGGCCCCCATGTCTCTGATAGACAGACACGGACAGTAGCTATGCCCAAGCTGACATAATCCCTTCCACACATAACCTTTATAAACTTCCAAACATACCCCTGTCTTAATAAACGTCCATGATACATAAGGACACAATTGGGGTAGGTTGTATGGTTAGGTTTATAAAGGGCCTGGTGGTTGTTAGCCTACTATATACTAAGGTCTGGTGGTTATTAGCCTAGTATATATACCTATGAACACAAAAGTACTTCTCCATTGAAGCTTCAACTCACAACTCCTCCAGAATCCAAAACAAAATAAACTACTACTGTTCACCCCCAACTCTTTCTCCTCCTAAAAATACATTTGATATGCTAACATCCAACAAGACCAAAATAGAACTTGTATCCCACACCAAACATCTAGGTGTGATTAGAGACAACCATCTGAAATTTGATGTCCACCTTCAGCAAGCCATAAAGAGGACACACCAAAAGCTATGCTGCCTCTGTAGAGTAAAACACTACCTTACTGACTCTGCCAGACAAAACATAGCCACTTCTTTTCTACTTCCCACCCTGTTATATGCCTCTCCTATCCTAACCAATCTCAACTCCTTTCTATCAGCCAGTTTTAAACAATGCTGCAGTAAAGTAGCCAAATGCACAAGCCGCTAACAATGATCACATCACTGCCTCTCTCTAAAACAACTAAACTTGCTTAAACTAAATAATTCTCTGTTGTGCTCACAATTAATTACAACCTTCAAACTACTGCACAACCCTGAAGAAGTCCCATCCCTCCAGTCCATTATTCAATCTTGTACTACTAAAAGACCTCTGTGCTACACTTACAAATCTTTACTTTCCATAATGAAGCTTAACAACAACGCAGGATACAATCTGTATTCATACTACATTGCTAATAGCTGGAATTCCATCCCACTCCATTTAAGGGCAGTCTTTAACCTGAAAGACTTCAAATGCCAACTGAAGCAAAACCTGATAGATAAACAGCTCTGCACCTGCACCACCCCTAATTAAACTGGTACTAATATAGCTAGATGAATTCATCCATAAGTCTCTGCTGCACAAAACGTAATGTACTATTATCACAACTATACCCTTCTCTATCATCTCATCTCCATTTTATTCCTTGTGCCTCCTCCCATCCTTCCTTTTTTTGGGCTGCTCTAACTCTTTATATTGTCTTCCTATGTGCTAGATTTTGAACAAGTCTTTATAGTAACAAATTTTCTTATCTAAAACTTGACATTCTGTGCATACTGATGATATTGCACAGCATATACCTCCCTGTATTAAAATAATACAACTGTTACTTTAATCAAAACTGTTTATAAAGGATGCAACCGATATTAAGGATATTTGAATAATGGAACTGCTGCTCATGAATGAAACTGATTGTAAATGATGAAGCAATGCAAATGATGTCCATGACGTTCGCATAATGGAGCATTTCTCTCCGGGCCTCCACTGAAAAAGGGCACTGCTCAGTCAAACTTTCCCAGTAAGAAAATGCTAATAAATAAATAATAAAAGCATTGTGGTTCTAATTAGAAGTATTAGCTGCCCTCAGTTCATATACAGCATTGCTCTTCTTTCATTTTATTTTTTTGCTCCAATTAATTTTGAACATTTGTAAATATTTGATCCTAAGTCATGGTTAAAATACTTTCTACAACATGTAACATTTGTTTGGATCATGACAGTCTCAGAACCAATGCACATACCCGTTTAACAAACCTACATTAACGATCACAACATTGTGTTTTGGTACATTTGGTTTGCAAATACATACTTGATGCTTGGATTTTAGGAAACATGGTGTACAATGAAACAGCTCTACAACCTCATGTGTTTGGAATGTGAAGTGGGGTGTTTACACCAATGGCTAGATTGTTGCATAAACATAATAGCAGAGTATGATGTAAACCTACCACAAGACAGACTGCTACACCAAGGGCCATCCTGCTGAAGGTAGTATGATTCATCTAGACAAAGAATGTGGGCAACAACAGTGTGGTATAGCATGAGGTATCCAGCTTTGAAACAGTCATGTGATAAGTGCCACTAAACTTCATACAACACATTGTACCAGAAAGCATGACAGGTGCAAAATGCTCTCATATTCATATGAACATGGCATGTACATTTATATGCAGTCCAAAAAAATTAGGGTTTCACTGACAGTAATCTTGTACCAAAATCTGTGCAAACCATTTGTCAAAGGAAAAAACTTCAAAGACCAATTCACGTTAGGTTCAAGCAAGGCACCCTTTATTACTTGCAGCAAAAAAGACAAAGCATGTAGGCACAAGGTTTGTCTGAATTACTGGTGATTAGTATGTTATTCTTATACAGTTCTCTTCCTGTCACACAGAAAATGTTACTATTCTATTGCTGACGTAGTTAGACACAGCTTTCTGTATGTTCTACAGAAAATGTTACTAGACTTATTGCTGACTAGGTTAGATTATTTGCTAGCTTGCAAAACATTTTGAGAAAAACAACCTGGCTTTGGGCTTATTTTAGCCCATTTTAACATTTCAGTTCTTCAATTGTACTGTTCTAATACATGTGTTACATTTTGTCTAGATTCAAGGTACATTTCTAGCTTTGGTACAAGTAATGCTGACTATGGTTTATACTTTCAAGCATCTATTGTTTTCTTTATCAAAGCTTCTAGCAGCTGCATACTTTATCATAGCATAAGCAGAAATGAATAACTCTTTGTTAAGTTTCATGGCATTAGCAGAAATGAAATGTCTCTTGTTATTTTCATGACATTAGCAGAAATGAAATGCTTCTTGTTAAGTTTCTAATAGCTGTGCAGATTCATGCAGTGTGAACAGAATACATGTATTAACCCTTTTAAATCTCGAATGCACTAACCATACATATTACTATTATATATTTTTCTAACATTTCCCCCCTTTTGATACTTTTATTCTACTTTCAAGAAAAGCATAAACAGTTTTTTTTCTTCCCCTAACCTCTTCCTACTCAGGATTTGCAGTTAAGAGAGTCATTCAGTTTAAACTTATGAAAGCATTTTCAGTTTTTCAGCAATTCTTCAAGTTCAGCACCTTGGTATAAATTTTTGAAACTGAAATGTCTATAAAGTCTTTAATCAGTCTTTTTATGCAGGGGCTGCAGCAGCACACACATACCACCAGTTGGATTATTCCTACACAGATGGCAATCAGAATGTTCATCAAGATACTGCCCCACCCCCCAAACAATTTCTGGAAAAAGTCCGTCAATGGATTTGGTCCTGATTTGGTCATGGCTGACACCTGCTGAATTACCTCAAGATGGTTGTCTATCTCGTGTTTGTGGTCAGGAATATACGAACAGCACACATCCTGGATTAAAGTGCACGTACCTCCTTTCGCCGCCAGGGTGAAATCAAGAGCCATGCGATTTTGAAACACCACTGTTCTCATGGCAGTCAGTTCATCAGTCACCAATTCTAGGGCAGAAAAGGTTGCATTGCTCATTATTTCAAGAAGCTTAGACAATTTTCTCAGTTCCCAGATTGATTTTGTTGCACCATATGCTGGCAGTACACCTGCCCACGAGATAACAGTATCACTCAAGTCCATATGTGACAGTCCAATTTTCCCTAAGCCCACAGCATGATGGTTTTTCCAGCACACATTGATTTGCCCTACTGGATTGATAGGCTTCTTGATTTCCCGAACATTCTGAATTTTCCCTTGAGGTAAACTGCTGTGTGTCGTATGGCCGGAACCAGGTACCCCAAAAAACAACTGCCGGACCAATTCTCAGGTAACCATTTATATGTTTTCCTACCACATACAAAGTAACAATCTTCTACTTTGGTAGTAACTTTACTATGCCCTGGCTCTGCATGAAACATTTTTTTGTCAATTATAGACAGTTGTCTATAGAGGTCAGCATTATGTTTTACTTCACCAATTGTCCTATGCATCAGTTCAACAAATGAATCATAGCTTGTGTTGCAATAGGATCTGATGTTATCAGGTTTAGTGTAGCATCTATAGGGAACAGTCACATTGCAATTGCTCCAACCCACCTGAACTGTATCATTCTTGTAAAAACACACAGTTCCCTTTTGTCGAACAGACAAGTGCAATGCTACTTTATCTTGTGATGTGACATCTGATGTATCATAAATTAAGTTTCCCCAGGTCTTGTTGGCTCCTAGGGGAACTGAAGTTAACAGCAACCCCCCCATATGCTGTTGGCAAAGCTGTGCAAATCCAGCAATTCGAAACATTGAAGGTCTCAACATACACATATTTGATTGCCTGGTAAGTGTTAAAGTTCGGGTGCCACTCTGCGTGTCACTCTGCACGCTTGTTTAGTTTAATTTGTGTGGCTGGGAAAAGGAATGGCCACAACAAAAAGATTATTGTCACTAGTACAGTCAACAGGATGATTATGCAATACTTTAGAGGAAACGGTTGTTCTGCATTTCTGTTTTCTCCGACTCTTCCAAGTAGGTTTATTTGGATCTTACTGAATTCCATCATCTTGGACACGTGCTCTTACTCTCTGCCCTAATAGGACCTTCAGTACTGATGGTTTCTTCACTGGGGTTCAGAAGGATCAGTCCTATTGATGTGACCCCCCCCTTTGTAGCCAGACTTTGTGCTGAGGGCCCCGATGGAGAGGTAAGATTTTTGTCCAACTCAAAGTTCTTAACCAGCTTGCAGTGCATCAAGTGTATCCAAGAAGCTTGTTCTGCTATCTTGACTGCAGTAGGTGTTGAAAGAAGCACCTGGTAGGGACCTTCCCACCTTGGTGATGACCAATTCTTCCTCTTGATATTTTTGATCCACACCCAATCTCTGGGCGTCACTGCCACTTCTGATGTCTCGGTTTGTTTTCTATCTGAAACAGAATTTGACTGCAACAGATGTTTAGAACTCAACAACTTTTTCATATATTCAGCTAGTGTGAAATCAGCTTCCTGGTCGGATGACGTGAGAAGTTTCCACTGGGGTGTATAATAAGCCCTTCCAAATAATTTTTCAAAAAGAGTCAATCCTTTTGCTGTAGGGACAGTTCTTATGCTCAACAGTGCCAGGGGCAAACAGTATAACCAGTTTTTTCCTGTCTCAGCTATTAATTTTCTCAATTTGTTTTTTAGTATACCATTATGCCTTTCAACTAGCCTTGCAGATTGTGGATGGTATGCACAATCATTTTTTTAAAGAAATACCAAAATGCTTACACAACTGCTGTATGGTTTGATTTACAAAGTGTGTACCATTGTCACTGTAGATACTTTCCGGAATACCAAACCTAGGAATGATTTCCTTGACAAGTACCTTTGCCACCATAGCTGCATCTGGATTTTTGGTTGGAAAGGCTTCCACCCATCTGGAAAACATATCTACAATGACAAGACAATACTTCTTATTTTCAGATTTGTTCAATTCTATGAAATCCATACAAATAGTGTGAAACGGCTATGGTGGTGTAGGGAAACTCCCTTGCTTGGGCTTTATTGCCCCCTGTGCATGAGTTTTGTTACAGATTTGACACATCAAACAACATTTTTTAGAGTAGTTTGTAAATCCATACGTTGTGAACACCTGGATCACCAGCTGTACCATCCCCCCTGTTGAGACATGGCACTGCCCATGGCTCAACAAAGCTGCATATTGAAACAAATTAGAGGGTAGTATTGGTTTTCCTTCTCTAGAGATGTACAGCCCCTTTTCGAGGATTGCTCCTTGTTTTATCCATCATTGTTTTTCAGCTTGCGTAGTGAGTGTCTGCATTGTTTTTAACATATCTAAATCTAAAAACTCAGAGGGTTGTAATTCTTCATTTAAAAGAAATACTTCTGTGGCTGCTTGTTTTGCAGCTGTATCAGCTCTCGCATTACCTTTTGAAATCCTATCTTGTTGCTTGGTGTGAGCTGTGCATTTACAAATGGCTACTTTCTGAGGTAACTGAATAGATTCTAAAAGATCTAAAATAAACTGTGCATGATTTACAGGTTTGCCAGTAAATGTTATCATTCCCCGGTTTTTCCACTGTTGTGCAAAAACATGTACAGTAGAAAAAGCATACTGGCTATCAGTAAAAATGTTTACACATTTACCCTTTGCTAAGGTACATGCCCGTGTCAGGGCAATCAATTCTGCTGCCTATGCAGATAAGTTGTGTGGTAAAGGTTTTGCTTCTATAATCCCAGTATCAGAAACTACTGCATATCCTACTAGGTTCTGTCCTGCAGGACCCCTTCTGCACGAGCCATCCACGTAGTATGTCATCTCGGCATCATCCAAGGGGACATCCGTGAGATCTTTTCTAGGCAGTGTCTTTTGCTCAATTACCTGCAGGCAGCGGTGTGGTGTGCCGTCTGCAGGGGTCAGGAGCAGAGTAGAAGGGTTTAAAGTCATGCAGTGTTCAATTGTCATATGAGGTTGGCTCAACAATATACATACAGGAAAGATGCCTAGCAGGGGAAAGATATGCTGCCTTTTCTTGTAGTAATAGTCATGGCATTAGCAGAAATTAAATGTCTTTTGTTATTTTCATGACATTAACAAAAATGAAATGCTTCTTGTTAAGTTTCTAATAGCTGTGCAGATTCATGCAGTGTGAACAGAATAAATGTATTAACCCTTTTAAATCTCGACTGCACTAAGCATACATATTACTATTATATATTTTTCTAACACCATTACCTTCATATCTGGAGGTGGACATCAGAAGATATCCCAAAACAAATGATGGCACGATGATTTCTGACTGAGCTTGTACAGAGCATTTGCATATTTTCTGTATAATTCTGCAAAAGGCTGGCACAAATGTACCAGGATAATTTCTTAACAATGGCTTCAAAGGTGACTTACCAAATGTCAAGCGTGCATATCTAGTAGAATGTACAACTACTGTGCAACAAAGTCACAACAGTGCTGCAGAGAAGTGACTGGCTTAAGTTTAAGTACTGCTCAGTGAAAAGCTAAGTACAGTCAAAATACTACATTATAATGTTACTTTGAACCTCAGGCTTATACTTCACTAGCCATACTTCACTGTTATTTCATAAAGCAGGAGTTAAACTCTGCCAGTAGAAGTTTTGTAAGGAGAAGAAACATAACTGACAGCTGTGGTGTGCTGATATATATGAATTTCAATTCACTTATGTCAGGGGGTTTGCAACCTTCACTATCAAAAGAGACATTTTTGGCCTCTCTACCACCAAATAAAATTCAGCTGGAGCCACAAAACCTATTTGACCCCTAAAATGAAGATAACACAGCATATACACTTTTATATATTGTTATTATACTATATATATATATATATATATATATATATATATATATATATATACATATATATACATATATGTATATATATATATATATATATATGTATATATATATATATAGATATATATATACACACACACACACACACATAAGCAATATTTAACATCCATCCCTGTTTTTGTTCCTTTATTGGGATTTTTACTGGAATCACTCGATCGCTGCCAGAGTGTGTGTGTGTGTGTGTGTGTGTGTGTGTGTGTGTGTGTGTGTGTGTGTGTGTGTGTGTGTGTGTGTGTGTGTGTGTGTGTAAGTGTGTTTGTATGAGTGAGTGAGTGAGTGAGAGAGAGAGAAAGAGAAAGAGAGAAAAACATTATCAGTACCAAAATGAGTTGTTCAGCTCTGTTAGATACTATCAAAAAGTGCTGAGAATCGATAAAGATATCTGACCTCAGAAATGTAGCTATCATATATGTTGCAAATGTTAAATACCTAGAGATGTGGCTTTGATCTCTTCCTGATCTTAAAACTATTATACTGAGAATATTACTAGCTGAACTACATCCAGACTAAAAACTAATATACATCCACCAAATTCTCAACAGTAAAAACTAGAGTAGTAATTGCCAAAGACCCAATTCTCTCTGTCTGTGGAAATATCACCAGCGTTTCTTGCTCCAAAATCAGGAAAAGGCAGAATTGTTAAAAAAAAAAATCAGGAAAAGAGCAGCGTAGTTAAACAACTTTCTGACATCAGAAAGGTGCTTAACACGGTTTCATTAAGCATCTCTAAGCACTGTTAAGTTCTAGTTGTATGTGGGATTCTAACAGTGTCTAGTGCTGGCCACCACAGAACAGCAGCAGCAATTATAACAGCTTTAAAAGCTGTTAGAGATTTCACCTACCACACTTTTGTTTTACACATGTAGCACAGTGTAAGTGTCTAGCAGCTTTGAAAGCGGTTAACTCCTCAAAGGGATATCAATTCTACCTGTTGCCTATGTAGCAGTGGTATTTTGCAGCTTTGAAAGCCATAAAACACTTTCTGCTCCTACACGTTTTTCTGTATTGGGAAGTACAATTTTTATTGAGTCCCTCCAATCATAACTATTATGACACATTTTTGACATGGATGTCAAAATTCACCTCTCAAGCTTCACTTCGCTCTGCTCTAAATGCAAATTAGCCCAAATATGTTAGTTGTGATCAAGTTGTCTCTTCAGTCTTAACTCTTCACTCTTAAGCTGAATTGCTTAACACGTGTGTCTCAAACATGTAATAATACATTGGTTATGGTCAGAGACTCAATCATAATCCTTTATGTTCTAATTTCTTCAGCAAATGTTGCAGTTTGTCAAAATCTGATAGCTATTCTGGCCTAAATATGGTATATATAGAAACTGCATAAAGAAAAATAATACATCACTTTCTCTATAAACGTGTTTAATTCTTTAATAGTTTAGATAAAGTCAGTATCACACAAGTACTCATTTTATCCTGCTTTGTCTTTTCCTCAATAATTTGCTTATTTTCCCTACCCTTCTAGCTCAATTTTTCTACTCTCTGCTCTAAAACAAATTGTAATTCCACATGCTTACAAATTTGCTCTATTTACTTTACCTTGCTTTATGAATCTCTATGATTTTTATGTTAATTTAATTTCCACAACAGAAAATTACTTCAGCTTATTTTTCTATTTTCTTTTCCTCTAGCTCATATATTGTAGATATGTAAAATATTCATATAATTGTGTAAACTAAAGCATGTCAGTCAATTAATGTAATATGTTTGTTGTTATATAATATTCATTATAATGTACTCCGAATCTGATCCATTCACTATTTGAATGGTACATGTATATTTTTCTTAGGTATTATACATGTCACATTTATGTCTGGAGCTTTTCTTCCCAGACATCTGCTGAAAAGGGGTCATCAGCCCAGTTAGAATGCCCTGGTTAATAAATGGAAATAAATAAGTTAATTAATTAATAATAAAATGAATAAATAATCTGGGTTTGTAAGCCCGAAAATGACAAATGCATATTTTTTGAATGGACAATAAAAAGTAGGCCATACAAAAGGCCATGTAAGCCTACTGGTGTTACTGAGGAATATAGACTCATATGTCTGAAATGGTTTTACATTTTCTATTAAACTTTTCTGATAAGTACTTAATTATTGATTTAAGATATAAAAGCACACATATAACTTTATCTTTTCTATACTGCTTATCAGTGCAAGAGTCTAAATCTGGAGATGGAGTAAAGCATAAAACCAGTGACCCAAAAATGTTTTCCCTGGAGAAATAGAAGCTTCACTTGCAATAAGTCATATAATCAGCCCCACTGAAAATAGGTATAATGCAGAATTTCAGACTTTGCCAATATACTTATGATTTTATGTCTTACACATTTGCTTGTGTAAGATAAAGGACATATGCATATTTGGTGAGAAATGTATCTGTAACTTTTGTAGTAAGGATGCTGTGAAGTTATAATAAAGTAATAATCAGAAAGCCAAAACATGTGTTGTGTATTCACTGTGGTTGCAAAGTATTACAGACATTAGTTTAAGCCCTTCACATCCACAATCTGCCATAGTCAAATATATTTATTCTAATAGGACACACCTACTTTAGCTGTCAAGCGGTGGCTTAAAACACCCACAGATAAAAGCCATGATGAAAGTTAATTCACATGCATTCAACTCCCCCATCCAGTTTGTGAACATGCAAGGTCACGTACACACATGCAGTGACTGCACCTGCCAAGCTAGATCAATGACTGTTTAACTGTGATCAAATAGCATGGGTTCAGTCAATTTCAACCATAGAATGATTCTGTACCTACCAGTTGAATTCACCTTATTGACTGGTGCATCTCAGAAGTCTGATTGCAATAAAAAATATTACAGAATGACTGGCCAATAACATTCAAAAATGAGCATCCTGATTGGTCAACCCAACCAGCGTGCCCATTGTAAATCAAGCATATACTAATAGAAAAAAGTCCAGTTGCCCAGACGTTTTTCCATTACTATATGCTGTAACTTTTTTAAGTTTTCTTCATCTTATAAAAAAAAAATGATAAAATTAGAAAGTTGGACAGTCTGGAGACAAGAGAGAGAGAGAGAGCATGGAAAAAATACTAGGAAAATCAGGTACATTATTCAAAACTAAAGAAACATACCTGCCTTTCTTTGTATTTTCTCCATCCTTTCTCTCTTGTACCTCTAAAGTGTCTGAATTTCAACCTTATTTAAAAAAAGGAGCAAAGGACGTCTTTCTTTCTCCATTGCTTCCTTTCCAAAGCACTGATGTAGTGCTTAAGCATGGGAACGCAAGTCCCACATGCATGTGCTGTACATAAAAAAATGGCATAATGATATCCAACGAAAGCAGAAGAGCACCATGAAGCCATCATGCAAAGACATTATTTAAGAAAAGTAAATAATTTTTTTCTTAAATAATGCCATTCTGTAATCACAATAACCAACTCTGTGATGTGGTATATTGAAGATTTACCCATTTTTGTGAAAAAATATTTTGATCTTTACTTGCTTACTTGCTTGGTGATGGATTTGCAGTGTTCTTATGACACTCAGTCTTGCTGGCTGGATTCTTGCTAAAATTCAAAGTCTAGTTATATTTGCATTCACAGTCTGTTGCATACAGAAACTTGCAGAATATACACTGATGAGAGAATATACTTTGCAGCACTTGTCTTTAAGAGCAGTAACCAATAACTTTTATAATAAATAAAACTGGACAAACGTTGCAGCTTAAAAGTACTGTTCCAACTTTACTTCTCATATAGTACAGATGATGTGAGAGATATAACATTTACCTTGGGACTTGTGTCCCTACCAAACCTCTCTCACATAGCTGGATTTATACAGCTCTTTATATACACTTTTTAGTCATGCATAAACATATTTTTGAGGAAACACATTGTTCTGTATCCTGTAGAAACAATACTAAGCTTCCTTGTTTAACAATGTCTTGTAAGAAACCAGCTTTTCTGACAGTGTGAATATCCTGTAACAGTGTCCTGATGTCCATGTAGAAAAACATATTTTTGAGAAAACACATTGTCCTGTATTCTATTTGAATCTGTGTATAGAAACATGTGTTCTTATGTCAATGCTGATAAGCATATCTTGTTTTTTATGAAGAAAACATATTTTTGAGAAAACACATTGTCAGAGATCAGCTTTTCTGACAGTGTGAACATCCTGTATTTTATTTGGATCTTTGTATAAAAAACATCTGTTATCCTGTTTTTCCATGCAGAATAACATGTCATTGTTCTTTAAAAGCAGATTTTGCATTTTTGTTCTTGCATACATCCTGTTTTGAGTCTGTAAGGGAAGAATGTCCATTCAGCAGATTCCTTTTCCAAGCCATGGTCATTTAGTATGACTGCTGATCACATATTACTTAAACTATGTTTGTGCATTTAAGCAAGCCTTTTCTTTCAGCATATTTACAACATAATTAATTTCAGATTTATATTCATAAAATCTAACAATTCCCTCTGTTTTTAAACATACTCAAAACATTTTATATAGAAAACACAAGAAACAAACCTTTAGTTTGATAAAACAAATCAAAATGCAATTTTACATAGTTAATACAATGATATTAAAGTATTACTACCAAAACTGAATGTATTTAACAACTTTTTCTTTTGCAGACCATTCTGTGAAAATATTTTATCAGTTATGAGCTGTGTCTGCTTTAGTTTAACTTGATCAATTTATTCTTTTGCAATCACAGAATTTAATTTATGACTTAGAACTGTTTCATTAACTCTTTGCAGCTGTTGAATTAAGTATGAGACAATAACTATGTGCTATTGCAAGCATTTATACACTACTGAAAACACACAATTTCAATGTCATTTGTTAAATTAACTATGAGACAATAACTATGTGCTACTGCAAGCATTTATACACTACTGAAAACATACAATTTCAATGTCATTTTAACCATAACATTGTGGTCATGTCTTTGAACTGCTACAATGTATTCTGTACAGTATGTATTTACATAGACTGTTTGCTGTTCATGCATTTCAATTTACTAATTATACTGGACCCACTTTTTTTAAAACATGTTTTTTCACACATATTTATTACTAGACATTCATTTAATTTGTACTGAATTCTTCTGCATTTGTACATACAAAGACTATAAAGTACATTTAGTCTAATCTTACAAATTTAATAACATTAATATTAAGCAAAATCTTGGAAAATGTTTGTCTCTTTAGAAATATCTAGTGGAACTGATACCATATCTTCTTATGACACTCAGTCTTGCTGGCTGGATTCTTGCTAAAATTCAAAGTCTAGTTATATTTGCATTCACAGTCTGTTGCATACAGAAACTTGCAGAATATACACTGATGAGAGAATATACTTTGCAGCACTTGTCTTTAAGAGCAGTAACCAATAACTTTTATAATAAATAAAACTGGACAAACGTTGCAGCTTAAAAGTACTGTTCCAACTTTACTTCTCATATAGTACAGATGATGTGAGAGATATAACATTTACCTTGGGACTTGTGTCCCTACCAAACCTCTCTCACATAGCTGGATTTATACAGCTCTTTATATACACTTTTTAGTCATGCATAAACATATTTTTGAGGAAACACATTGTTCTGTATCCTGTAGAAACAATACTAAGCTTCCTTGTTTAACAATGTCTTGTAAGAAACCAGCTTTTCTGACAGTGTGAATATCCTGTAACAGTGTCCTGATGTCCATGTAGAAAAACATATTTTTGAGAAAACACATTGTCATGTATTCTATTTGAATCTGTGTATAGAAACATGTGTTCTTATGTCAATGCTGATAAGCATATCCTGTTTTTTATGAAGAAAAACATATTTTTGAGAAAACACATTGTCAGAGATCAGCTTTTCTGACAGTGTGAACATCCTGTATTTTATTTGGATCTTTGTATAAAAAACACCTGTTATCCTGTTTTTCCATGCAGAATAACATGTCATTGTTCTTTAAAAGCAGATTTTGCATTTTTGTTCTTGCATACATCCTGTTTTGAGTCTGTAAGGGAAGAATGTCCATTCAGCAGATTCCTTTTCCAAGCCATGGTCATTTAGTATGACTGCTGATCACATATTACTTAAACTATGTTTGTGCATTTAAGCAAGCCTTTTCTTTCAGCATATTTACAACATAATTAATTTCAGATTTATATTCATAAAATCTAACAATTCCCTCTGTTTTTAAACATACTCAAAAATTTTATATAGAAAACACAAGAAACAAACCTTTAGTTTGATACAACAAATCAAAATGCAATTTTACATAGTTAATACAATGATATTAAAGTATTACTACCAAAACTGAATGTATTTAACAACTTTTTCTTTTGCAGACCATTCTGTGAAAATATTTTATCAGTTATGAGCTGTGTCTGCTTTAGTTTAACTTGATCAATTTATTCTTTTGCAATCACAGAATTTAATTTATGACTTAGAACTGTTTCATTAACTCTTTGCAGCTGTTGAATTAACTATGAGACAATAACTACGTGCTATTGCAAGCATTTATACACTACTGAAAACACACAATTTCAATGTCATTTGTTAAATTAACTATGAGACAATAACTATGTGCTACTGCAAGCATTTATACACTACTGAAAACATACAATTTCAATGTCATTTTAACCATAACATTGTGGTCATGTCTTTGAACTGCTACAATGTATTCTGTACAGTATGTATTTACATAGACTGTTTGCTGTTCATGCATTTCAATTTACTAATTATACTGGACCCACTTTTTTTAAAACATGTTTTTTCACACATATTTATTACTAGACATTCATTTAATTTGTACTGAATTCTTCTGCAGTTGTACATACAAAGACTATAAAGTACATTTAGTCTAATCTTACAAATTTAATAACATTAATATTAAGCAAAATCTTGGAAAATGTTTGTCTCTTTAGAAATATCTAGTGGAACTGATACCATATCTTCTTATGACACTCAGTCTTGCTGGCTGGATTCTTGCTAAAATTCAAAGTCTAGTTATATTTGCATTCACAGTCTGTTGCATACAGAAACTTGCAGAATATACACTGAGAGAATATACTTTGCAGCACTTGTCTTTAAGAGCAGTAACCAATAACTTTTATAATAAATAAAACTGGACAAACGTTGCAGCTTAAAAGTACTGTTCCAACTTTACTTCTCATATAGTACAGATGATGTGAGAGATATAACATTTACCTTGGGACTTGTGTCCCTACCAAACCTCTCTCACATAGCTGGATTTATACAGCTCTTTATATACACTTTTTAGTCATGCATAAACATATTTTTGAGGAAACACATTGTTCTGTATCCTGTAGAAACAATACTAAGCTTCCTTGTTTAACAATGTCTTGTAAGAAACCAGCTTTTCTGACAGTGTGAATATCCTGTAACAGTGTCCTGATGTCCATGTAGAAAAACATATTTTTGAGAAAACACATTGTCCTGTATTCTATTTGAATCTGTGTATAGAAACATGTGTTCTTATGTCAATGCTGATAAGCATATCCTGTTTTTTATGAAGAAAAACATATTTTTGAGAAAACACATTGTCAGAGATCAGCTTTTCTGACAGTGTGAACATCCTGTATTTTATTTTGATCTTTGTATAAAAAACATCTGTTATCCTGTTTTTCCATGCAGAATAACATGTCATTGTTCTTTAAAAGCAGATTTTGCATTTTTGTTCTTGCATACATCCTGTTTTGAGTCTGTAAGGGAAGAATGTCCATTCAGCAGATTCCTTTTCCAAGCCATGGTCATTTAGTATGACTGCTGATCACATATTACTTAAACTATGTTTGTGCATTTAAGCAAGCCTTTTCTTTCAGCATATTTACAACATAATTAATTTCAGATTTATATTCATAAAATCTAACATTTTGGCTTTGTTTAATCACTTGGGCTTTGCTCTCATGATTAAACCACACCAATTGTCAGTAAATCTTCAATATACCACACCCATGTCATCGATTAATATATTAATGGCTGCAGTAATATATTTGGGCTGCTTCCGCAGTAGCATACAGTAACTTTGCCAAGCCAGATAAATATCTGTTTAAATGAGGTCAAATAAGTCACTTTCATCCACAGACTGCTCTGTGCCCATTAATTATAGCCACATTTTTGACTCACCATGGGATTCATTAATGCCTACACTAAGTACAACACAAGCATAACTCTCACCTTCTTCCTACTAATTTTAGTTTTCCTACAGATTTTCTTGCAGCCTTAAATATTGAGGGGAATTTATAAAGGTTACCACAAAGTGTAGACTACATGTACACTTAGTGTAATCTTTCTGAATGACTAGAAAGCATAAAAAATGTGGTAGGGATGTTCTTGAATACAGATCATATACACTTAGTGCACACATATATCTGATTCTGATCAAATAAAAAATGGCCACAGGAATGTATTGCTACTGCATTATTACTCTAATTCAAGTTGTTTTACATAAGTATGCATAACATATGCTTGTTTTACATTTACATGTCTTGCATTATAGGACACAGTGTTTTACTGCCTTTCCACATCAGTTTTCCTAATGACATAATAGGATACATTTCTTCTACTTAATGTACCAAAAATTTAAAACCTTATGAATTATCATCAACTAATCTTGCTAATCAAGAAAATTAGGAGTATTTCCATTTTGGGTCTATATTACATTGCCGAAATCTAATTACGGCAAACACTTTTTCATCAACACAAAAATCAGCAAAACCATTCGCTGTGTTTAATAACAGCAAAGACGTAGTTGGCCAGCTACAGAACTTTGCCCTTTTCTCACTGTAGTGCAATCTCATAGTTGGTGTATATAGTTAGGGGGTGTGGGGGGCAAAGCCCCCCACATTGGGGGGTGTAGGGTTCGAAGCCCCTCACTTTGTTGGGTTTGATTCAACGTGGATTTTGCTTCATTGTGGTGCGGCGCAAGTATTTCCTTGCCCTTATTAAACTCAGTGAATGGTTTCGCTGATTTTCTGTTGATGAAAAGGTGCTTGCCGTAATTAGATTTTGGCCACGTAATATAGACCCTTCCTTATTCTGTGTCTGCCACTTTAGAATAGTTTCTTGAAATAAATGAATACTTAAAATGCAATTCAAACAAGACAAAATTCCACTAACATATTTACATTTACTTTTCCAAAGCACGGCAGCTGTTCAAATAATTAGTAAGACAGATTATAACATGGGAAAACATTCCCTGTTGCAGAAAACTGGACAATTCAAGAACTTACAGAAAAAAAGGATAGGTGTGACTCATAAAAATCTTCTGATAAAATCTCTTTTTTCAAGTTATCAAGTGGTCAGGTGAGTCTCTGTATCTAAGCAGGATGACTACTGTTAAAACATTCCAGGTGAAATAAAAGTGACACCAAAAAGTATCAAAAATTTTAACTGAAATTTATTTGACTGGTGTGAAGTTACTCAGCTTTAACTTACCATCAGGTGAAAGAAAACTATCCAATTTTTTTTTTTTTAAAGCAGAGTTCTCTGCCTTCTCATTAAAATATATTATAATAAATGACAAGTGAGAAGAATGTATTACACATTTACACATTAGAAAACTTGAAATGGAATTGTTCAGCATATGACAGTAGACTCAAATCCATTAGAGTCCTGTCCTCCTTGTCTTGTAACGGCCCCTCTCAATGAGTTGTTGCTACAACTTGCCACAAACAAAGGCTTCTCATTTTTCGCAAATTATGGCAACATGTCACACCCTTATTCCTGAAGAGTCAGAAGCAGATCCAACAAAAGTTGAATAAAAATCTGCCTGCCTATTTGTCCACTGTGATGGAACACAGTACAGACCAACAGGGAAGGCACTTGCTGGCTTGTTGGTGTGCACTATGTGATGAAGGACACAGAGCAATACTTAACTTGTACTGGCCGCACACAATTACTTTCTGTCCCTAATTATTGATTTTTATAAGGTGTTTCAGGCAAATTTAAAAATCAGTAATAAAGCTGAAATTTGAGTAGAAATATGACCACTGTTGCACAACAGGCATGACGGAGTCTTGGTTTAGCAAATAAAAAAAAGCACTTAACTGGAACTAGCTAACTGGAATGCACTGTTATATTAGACATATACAAACTACTACATCTAGCAAAGACTATGATCTCATTTATATACCCAAGCTGGCTGCCACTGCTTTAGGGACCCACGACAATTCCCCATTTGAATTTAAAATGACATGATTATAAAACAACATAGTCATAGCTGCTGGCTAGATGGTGAGTAGAATAAAACCCTAACTGTGGCTCAGATTACCCAGGAACAACTAATGACCTATATGCTGGAGAAACCAGCAGGGAGGGTACGACTGAGTGGCTAGCACTGATTCACCTATCCCAGGGTGAGGGTCCAGTCTGCTAGAATGCTGACACCCTCTAGAGGAAAGGTGTCCAGTATTATCATATGGGCCGAGGATGTACACTGTGTCACTCAGTAGCCCTCATCAGCTATATGTAGAACCACTCAAGGACATCCTCAAAATGTCAGCCAAATGAAACAAGCAAGACCCACCTTTCACAAAACTGTACTGATTAGAAATGTGGTTTTGTAAATTAGCAATTTCACTGTTAATAAGCTGAATTAAGATCCACTCCATGATTTTACAGGTAATGCTAGTGAAACTAATGGGACGATAATTTCCAGGGCCAATTATAACACTCCCTCCCCCCTTATGTAGAGGCACCACACCTGCTGTTCTCAAAGGCTCAGACACATGTTGCCGTTGTTGTTTGTCTTTTGGCTTTTCCCGGTTAGAGGTCACCACAGCGGAATTCCGGTCCGCTAATCATTGGCAGTAGATTTTCACGAATGCCGAGGTGTTAGCTCGACGTTCAACCTTCAATGAAGGCACACCCATTTACGCATGTCTTTTGAATGCCCACCCAACCGCGGGGAGGACATGCAGACTCCACATAGAAGGCACTCCCTGCACTCTAGCAGAGAATCGAACAGGAGAACCTCTTGCTGTGAGGCAACAATGCTACCACTGCACCACCGCGGATCAAAGGCTCAGACACATAATCTTTCAAAAGGCTGTGATTAAAAAGCTTGAGGAGGGGGTTCAGAAATGTACTTTGTACTAATATCAAGGCAGCTTGACATATCATCCAGGCACATGGAAGTTGTTATTTTTAGTTTAGTTAATAGCATCCAGAATCAGGTCCATAGTGATAATGGGAGAAGTAGTTTTAAAAAATCAAAGAAAGGGACATTGGGTTGTGAGGCAATGAAAACTTTGAGCTAAAATTGTCAGCCAGGACATTTGTTATGGCTTTGGTATCAAAATCAGTAATGCCATTCATTTCATTTTTGGTGCTGCAATAAAGATTACGTCTAATACAGGTGATAAAAAAAAAACTCAGCCAGTCCCCAACCAATAACTCCTAAAGAATTGCTTCACAGTTTAACACACATTTTATAAATACAGCAACCTCCCTCCTACAAAACAAAATTACTTCAAATCCAGCTGTCTCATCCTAATAACTGAAGCCACAACAGACCTTCACAGTCTGTCCATTGCCAGCATCTACAATAAAAAAACCTACACTCTCTTAAGAAAACAACCACTGCCCCTGACCAGATTCCATCTAATTACCTCAAACTCACTACAGATAGTCTTGCATATCCTGTCTAAATTCAATAAACTGTTCTATCCCAGAAAAGATGTCCCCACCTTATGGGAAAAAAATCCTATATAATACCCCTCCATAAAGGTGGACCATCAGTCAAGCTCACAAACTACAGACCAATCACCATTCTCTCCCCCTTATCCAAAATCTTGGAAAGATGTATTTACTCCCAACTTACTACATATATTACTTCTCATAACCTCCTTTCTCCCCCAAAGTATGTTTTCAGACCCAATCACAGTAAAACCACTCTCTACTAAGGTTCACAGATATAATAAATCATAACAGAAATTCAGATTTTCTAACCCCAGCCCTATTTCTGGATCTATCCAAGGCATTCCATATAGTCAGTCATGAAATTCACCTAACTAAACTCTCTTCCTATGGGCTGTCACCCACCTCACTTAATCAGTTTCTTAGTTTCCTCTCTAATAGGTCCCAAGCAGTGAAATGTCAAAAGTTGAGTTCACCTCTTTCCTTCCTGTATCCATTGGAGTCCTACAAGGCTCCATCCTAGAACCACTACTGTTCAACTTATCAACGACCTAAATACAGCAGTCAAAGAGGTCACCAGAGAACAATATAGCAATGACTCGACTATAATATGCATTGCTAGGACACTTCCCATGCGCCAAACACTCAAAAGGAAAAAAGTCATAGCTAAAATCAGGAATAGCAACTCCCACAACAATAAGAACTCTCTAATTAAACTAAACAGGAAACTAAAAGGACTAATTAAGTCCAACACGACCAATCTGAAACCTCAAAGGCAGCACACATCAGTGTGCTGAACTAGTGGTTAATGGTATCACCTTCACTGAACAGAGCAACATAGCAAATTTGCTGACTAAGAAATTCAGTTCAAACTTCACCTCCTCACACTCCCCCCTTCCTCCCCAATGAAATATCTACTAGCATACCCCCTACACACGCATACACTATTAGCAGGGAGCAGGTCCTGCTGGTGCTCACTAAGGCCAAAAGCACAGCCTCAGTGGGCCCCAACAATACCCTAGGATGCTTCCTAAATAGCTTGAAACAGGAACTGACAGGACTACTTCAGTCCCTTTTCAACTGCAGCCTCAAAACAGGCTTTGTACCATGAGAATGGAGGACTTTGCAAGGGTGGACTATCAACCAACTCTAGAAACTACAGATTCAATTGCCTGACTAGTCTAATATGCAAAGTTATGGACTGAATTATCATGGAAATGATCAACAAAGACATAGGTAATCTTCAGACACTGGACCCAGTCCGGTTTAGCTTTGTCAAGGGAAGGTCATGCCTACTAAACCTGGTGGACTTCTTTGAGAAGGTCACCAAGGCAACACATGAGGAGAACATGATGCATACCACCTACCTGGACCTAGCTAAAGTGCTCGATAAAATACCCCACTCAGGCATAGTTGACAAAGTCAGAAAACTTTACATAAACCCCTACATAACTCAATGGATTGCCAGATGGTTTACAAACAAGACCTAGGAAGTCATGATTGGCGAGACCACCTCCACTAAAAGACTGGTCACCAGCGGGGTACCTCAGGAATCTTGGTGGCACCGCTCCTATTTGCCATCTACTTCTCGGAGATAAAGGGTAATGTCAAAGACCTTTGGCTGACCAAGTTCACAGGTGATTGCAAATTCAGTGCTATCATAGACTTCCCCCCATGACACAAGCATCTTACAAGTGGGTCTAATACGGACAAATGACCATGCCAAAGTCATGGATTAAAACTCAGTGCAAAGAAATGACCCAGTAGTCAGTGATCTGAGAACATATGTAGATAGTATTCTGGCCTTTGACCAACATGTGGCTAGGGTACTGAGAAAATCATTCTGTGTTGCCGTTGCCAACTTATAAGTAAGGGCATGGCATTCAGGTTTAGGGAAGTCATAGTTCCACTTTATTCAACCCTTATCAGACCCATCATTGAGTAGACATTCAGCATGTACCTGATCAGACATATGCAACAGTTGGAACACCCACAAAGGTTCCTTATCAGGAGAATCCAGGGTACAAATACACTGTCCTATACGGATCTCTTTAAAGCCCTATCTATACTCTCTACTATCCCACTCTGATGGACCTTTTGTACATCTGCAAAATGAACAACATTAGAACCACTAGATCCATGGATTTAATTTCTGCTTGTGACATAAATAGGACATGTTGGTGAGGCAGATATGTGTCTACGAGGACCTCCAAACTCTGGAACAGGCTCCCTATCCATGTGAAGCAGAGTCCATCCACAACTCTGTTTGAGGGTAACCTTGACTAATATATGGAAAATCAGAAATCACCCTAGATTTGGCCCCCATGTCTCTGATAGACAGACACGGACAGTAGCTATGCCCAAGCTGACATAATCCCTTCCACACATAACCTTTAGAAACTTCCAAACATACCCCTGTCTTAATAAACGTCCATGATACATAAGGACACAATTGGGGTAGGTTGTATGGTTAGGTTTATAAAGGGCCTGGTGGTTGTTAGCCTACTATATACTAAGGTCTGGTGGTTATTAGCCTAGTATATATACCTATAAACACAAAAATACTTCTACATTGAAGCTTCAACTCACAACTCCTCCAGAATCCAAAACAAAATAAACTACTACTGTTCACCCCCAACTCTTTCTCCTCCTAAAAATACATTTGATATGCTAACATCCAACAAGACCAAAATAGAACTTGTATCCCACACCAAACATCTAGGTGTGATTAGAGACAACCATCTGAAATTTGATGTCCACCTTCAGCAAGCCATAAAGAGGACACACCAAAAGCTATGCTGCCTCTGTAGAGTAAAACACTACCTTACTGACTCTGCCAGACAAAACATAGCCACTCCTTTTCTACTTCCCACCCTGTTATATGCCTCTCCTATCCTAACCAATCTCAACTCCTTTCTATCAGCCAGTTTTAAAC
Organism: Protopterus annectens; assembly: GCF_019279795.1. NCBI lineage: Eukaryota > Metazoa > Chordata > Ceratodontiformes > Protopteridae > Protopterus > Protopterus annectens. The sequence goes on along the minus strand of NC_056732.1, from coordinate 618,706,737 downwards.
AATGCTGCAGTAAAGTAGCCAAATGCACAAGCCACTAACAATGATCACATCACTGCCTCTCTCTAAAACAACTAAACTTGCTTAAACTAAATAATTCTCTGTTGTGCTCGCAATTAATTACAACCTTCAAACTACTGCACAACCCTGAACAAGTCCCATCCCTCCAGTCCATTATTCAATCTTGTACTACTAAAAGACCTCTGTGCTACACTTACAAATCTTTACTTTCCATAATGAAGCTTAACAACAACGCAGGATACAATCTGTATTCATACTACATTGCTAATAGCTGGAATTCCATCCCACTCCATTTAAGGGCAGTCTTTAACCTGAAAGACTTCAAATGCCAACTGAAGCAAAACCTGATAGATAAACAGCTCTGCACCTGCACCACCCCTAATTAAACTGGTACTAATATAGCTAGATGAATTCATCCATAAGTCTCTGCTGCACAAAACGTAATGTACTATTATCACAACTATACCCTTCTCTATCATCTCATCTCCATTTTATTCCTTGTGCCTCCTCCCATCCTTCCTTTTTTTGGGCTGCTCTAACTCTTTATATTGTCTTCCTATGTGCTAGATTTTGAACAAGTCTTTATAGTAACAAATTTTCTTATCTAAAACTTGACATTCTGTGCATACTGATGATATTGCACAGCATATGCCTCCCTGTATTAAAAAAAAAAATATTCACTTACAACTGATACAACTGTTACTTTAATCAAAACTGTTTATAAAGGATGCAACCGATATTAAGGATATTTGAATAATGGAACTGCTGCTCATGAATGAAACTGATTGTAAATGATGAAGCAATGCAAATGATGTCCATGACGTTCGCATAATGGAGCATTTCTCTCCGGGCCTCCACTGAAAAAGGGCACTGCTCAGTCAAACTTTCCCAGTAAAAAAATGCCAATAAATAAATAATAAAAGCATTGTGGTTCTCCTTAGAAGTATTAGCTGCCCTCAGTTCATATACAGCATTGCTCTTCTTTCATTTTATTTTTTTTGCTCCAATTAATTTTGAACATTTGTAAATATTTGATCCTAAGTCATGGTTAAAATACTTTCTACAACATGTAACATTTGTTTGGATCATGACAGTCTCAGAACCAATGCACATACCCGTTTAACAAACCTACATTAATGATCACAACATTGTGTTTTGGTACATTTGGTTTGCAAATACATACTTGATGCTTGGATTTTAGGAAACATGGTGTACAATGAAACAGCTCTACAACCTCATGTGTTTGGAATGTGAAGTGGGGTGTTTACACCAATGGCTAGATTGTTGCATAAACATAATAGCAGAGTATGATGTAAACCTACCACAAGACAGACTGCTACACCAAGGGCCATCCTGCTGAAGGTAGTATGATTCATCTAGACAAAGAATGTGGGCAACAACAGTGTGGTATAGCATGGGGTATCCAGCTTTGAAACAGTCATGTGATAAGTGCCACTAAACTTCATACAACACATTGTACCAGAAAGCATGACAGGTGCAAAATGCTCTCATATTCATATGAACATGGCATGTACATTTATATGCAGTCCAAAAAAAATTAGGGTTTCACTGACAGTAATCTTGTACCAAAATCTGTGCAAACCATTTGTCAAAGGAAAAAACTTCAAAGACCAATTCACGTTAGGTTCAAGCAAGGCACCCTTTATTACTTGCAGCAAAAAAGACAAAGCATGTAGGCACAAGGTTTGTCTGAATTACTGGTGATTAGTATGTTATTCTTATACAGTTCTCTTCCTGTCACACAGAAAATGTTACTATTCTATTGCTGACGTAGTTAGACACAGCTTTCTGTATGTTCTACAGAAAATGTTACTAGACATTGCTGACTAGGTTAGATTATTTGCTAGCTTGCAAAACATTTTGAGAAAAACAACCTGGCTTTGGGCTTATTTTAGCCCATTTTAACATTTCAGTTCTTCAATTGTACTGTTCTAATACATGTGTTACATTTTGTCTAGATTCAAGGTATATTTCTAGCTTTGGTACAAGTAATGCTGACTATGGTTTATACTTTCAAGCATCTATTGTTTTCTTTATCAAAGCTTCTAGCAGCTGCATACTTTATCATAGCATAAGCAGAAATGAATAACTCTTTGTTAAGTTTCATGGCATTAGCAGAAATGAAATGTCTCTTGTTATTTTCATGACATTAGCAGAAATGAAATGCTTCTTGTTAAGTTTCTAATAGCTGTGCAGATTCATGCAGTGTGAACAGAATACATGTACTTTTAAATCTCGAATGCACTAAGCATACATATTACTATTATATATTTTTCTAACATTTCCCCCCTTTTGATACTTTTATTCTACTTTCAAGATAAGCATAAACAGTTTTTTTTCTTCCCCTAACCTCTTCCTACTCAGGATTTGCAGTTAAGAGAGTCATTCAGTTTAAACTTATGAAAGCATTTTCAGTTTTTCAGCAATTCTTCAAGTTCAGCACCTTGGTATAAATTTTTGAAACTGAAATGTCTATAAAGTCTTTAATCAGTCTTTTTATGCAGGGGCTGCAGCAGCACACACATACCACCAGCTGGATTATTCCTACACAGATGGCAATCAGAATGTTCATCAAGATACTGCCCCACCCCCCAAACAATTTCTGGAAAAAGTCCGTCAATGGATTTGGTCCTGATTTGGTCATGGTTGACACCTGCTGAATTACCTCAAGATGGTTGTCTATCTCGTGTTTGTGGTCAGGAATATACGAACAGCACACATCCTGGATTAAAGTGCACATACCTCCTTTCGCCGCCAGGGTGAAGTCAAAAGCCATGCGATTTTGAAACACCACTGTTCTCATGGCAGTCAGTTCATCAGTCACCAATTCTAGGGCAGAAAAGGTTGCATTGCTCATTATTTCAAGAAGCTTAGACAATTTTCTCAGTTCCCAGATTGATTTTGTTGCTCCATATGCTGGCAGTACACCTGCCCACAAGATAACAGTATCACTCAAGTCCATATGTGACAGTCCAATTTTCCCTAAGCCCACAGCATGATGGTTTTTCCAGCACACATTGATTTGCCCCACTGGATTGACAGGCTTCTTGATTTCTCGAACATTCTGAATTTTCCCTTGAGGTAAACTGCTGTGTGTCGTATGGCCGGAACCAGGTACCCCAAAAAACAACTGCCGGACCAATTCTCAGGTAACCATTTATATGTTTTCCTACCACATACAAAGTAACAATCTTCTACTTTGGTAGTAACTTTACTATGCCCTGGCTCTGCATGAAACATTTTTTGTCAATTATAGACAGTTGTCTATAGAGGTCAGCATTATGTTTTACTTCACCAATTGTCCTATGCATCAGTTCAACAAATGAATCATAGCTTGTGTTGCAATAGGATCCGATGTTATCAGGTTTAGTGTAGCATCTATAGGGAACAGTCACATTGCAATTGCTCCAACCCACCTGAACTGTATCATTCTTGTAAAAACACACAGTTCCCTTCTGTCGAACAGACAAGTGCAATGCTACTTTATCTTGTGATGTGACATCTGATGCATCATAAATTAAGTTTCCCCAGGTCTTGTTGGCTCCTAGGGGAACTGAAGTTAACAGCAACCCCCCCATATGCTGTTGGCAAAGCTGTGCAAATCCAGCAATTCAAAACATTGAAGGTCTCAACATACACATATTTGATTGCCTGGTAAGTGTTACAGTTCGGGTGCCACTCTGCGTGTCACTCTGCACGCTTGTTTAGTTTAATTTGTGTGTCTGGGAAAAGGAATGGCCACAACTACAGGATGATTATGCAATACTTTAGAGGAAACGGTTGTTCTGCATTTCTGTTTTCTCCGACTCTTCCAAGTAGGTTTATTTGGATCTTACTGAATTCCATCATCTTGGACACGTGCTCTTACTCTCTGCCCTAATAGGACCTTCAGTACCGATGGTTTCTTCACTGTGGTTCAGAAGGATCAGTCCTATTGATGTGACCCCCCCTTTGTAGCCAGACTTTGTGCTGAGGGCCCCGATGGAGAGGTAAGATTTTTGTCCAACTCAAAGTTCTTAACCAGCTTGCAGTGCATCAAGTGTATCCACGAAGCTTGTTCTGCTATCTTGACTGCAGTAGGTGTTGAAAGAAACACCTGGTAGGGACCTTCCCACCTTGGTGATGACCAATTCTTCCTCTTGATATTTTTGATCCACACCCAATCTCTGGGCGTCACTGCCACTTCTGATGTCTCGGTTTGTTTTCTATCTGAAACAGAATTTGACTGCAACAGATGTTTAGAACTCAACAACTTTTTCATATATTCAGCTAGTGTGAAATCAGCTTCCTGGTCTGATGACATGAGAAGTTTCCACTAGGGTGTATAATAAGCCCTTCCAAATAATTTTTCAAAAAGAGTCAATCCTTTTGCTGTAGGGACAGTTCTTATGCTCAACAGTGCCAGGGGCAAACAGTATAACCAGTTTTTTCCTGTCTCAGCTATTAATTTTCTCAATTTGTTTTTTTAGTATACCATTATGCCTTTCAACTAGCCCTGCAGATTGTGGATGGTATGCACAATGATTTTTTAAAGAAATACCAAAATGCTTACTCAACTGCTGTATGGTTTGATTTACAAAGTGTGTACCATTGTCACTGTAGATACTTTCCGGAATACCAAACCTAGGAATGATTTCCTTGACAAGTACGTTTGCCACCGTAGCTGCATCTGGATTTTTGGTTGGAAAGGCTTCCACCCATCTGGAAAACATATCTACAATGACAAGACAATACTTCTTATTTTCAGATTTGTTCAATTCTATGAAATCCATACAAATAGTGTGAAACGGCTATGGTGGTGTAGGGAAACTCCCTTGCTTGGGCTTTATTGCCCCCTGTGCATGATTTTTGTTACAGATTTGACACATCAAACAAAATTTTTTAGAGTAGTTTGTAAATCCGTACGTTGTGAACACCTGGATCACCAGCTGTACCATCCCCCCTGTTGAGACATGGCACTGCCCATGGCTCAACAAAGCTGCATATTGAAACAAATTAGAGGGTAGTATTGGTTTTCCTTCTCTAGAGATGTACAGCCCGTTTTCGAGGATTGCTCCTCGTTTTATCCATCGTTGTTTTTCAACTTGCGTAGTGAGTGTCTGCATTGTTTTTAACATATCTAAATCTAAAAACTCAGAGGGTTGTAATTCCTCATTTAAAAGAAATACTTCTGTGGCTGCTTGTTTTGCAGCTGTATCAGCTCTCGCATTACCTTTTGAAATCCTATCTTGTTGCTTGGTGTGAGCTGTGCATTTACAAATGGCTACTTTCTGAGGTAACTAAATAGATTCTAAAAGATCTAAAATAAACTGTGCATGATTTACAGGTTTGCCAGTAAATGTTATCATTCCCCGGTTTTTCCACTGTTGCGCAAAAACATGTACAGTAGAAAAAGCATACTGGCTATCAGTAAAAATGTTTACACATTTACCCTTTGCTAAGGTACATGCCCGTGTCAGGGCAATCAATTCTGCTGTCTATGCAGATAAGTTGTGTGGTAAAGGTTTTGCTTCTATAATCCCAGTATCAGAAACTACTGCATATCCTACTAGGTTCTGTCCTGCAGGACCCCTTCTGCACGAGCCATCCACGTAGTATGTCATCTCGGCATCATCCAAGGGGACATCTGTGAGATCTTTTCTAGGCAGTGTCTTTTGCTCAATTACCTGCAGGCAGCGGTGTGGTGTGCCGTCTGCAGGGGTCGGGAGCAGAGTAGAAGGGTTTAAAGTCATGCAGCGTTCAATTGTCATATGAGGTTGGCTCAACAATATACATACAGGAAAGATGCCTAGCAGGGGAAAGATATGCTGCCTTTTCTTGTAGTAATAGTCATGGCATTAGCAGAAATTAAATGTCTTTTGTTATTTTCATGACATTAACAGAAATGAAATGCTTCTTGTTAAGTTTCTAATAGCTGTGCAGATTCATGCAGTGTGAACAGAATAAATGTATTAACCCTTTTAAATCTCGAATGCACTAAGCATACATATTACTATTATATATTTTTCTAACACCATTATATTCATATCTGGAGGTGGACATCAGAAGATATCCCAAAACAAATGATGGCACGATGATTTCAGACTGAGCTTGTACAGAGCATTTGCATATTTTCTGTATAATTCTGCAAAAGGCTGGCACAAACGTACCAGGATCATTTCTTAACAATGGCTTCAAAGGTGACTTATCAAATGTCAAGCGTGCATATCTAGTAGAATGTACAACTACTGTGCAACAAAGTCACAACAGTGCTGCAGAGAAGTGACTGGCTTAAGTTTAAGTACTGCTCAGTGAAAAGCTAAGTACAGTCAAAATACTACATTATAATGTTACTTTGAACCTCAGGCTTATACTTCACTAGCCATACTTCACTGTTATTTCATAAAGCAGGAGTTAAACTCTGCCAGTAGAAGTTTTGTAAGGAGAAGAAACATAACTGACAGCTGTGGTGTGCTGATATATATGAATTTCAATTCACTTATGTCAGGGGGTTTGCAACCTTCACTATCAAAAGAGACATTTTTGGCCTCTCTACCACCAAATAAAATTCAGCTGGAGCCACAAAACCTATTTGACCCTAAAATGAAGATAACACAGCATATACACTTTTATATATTGTTATTATACTATATATATATATATATATATATATATATATATATATATATATATATATATATATATATATATATATATATATATATATATATATATATATATACACACACACACACATAAGCAATATTTAACATCCATCCCTGTTTTTGTTCCTTTATTGGGATTTTTACTGGAATCACTCGATCGCTGCCAGAGTGTGTGTGTGTGTGTGTGTGTGTGTGTGTGTGTGTGTGTGTGTGTGTGTGTGTGCGCGTGCGTGCATGTGTGTGTATAACTACCTCTCAACCTCTTAGAGCAAGAAATCTGGACAAAGCCATAAATAATGGGGGACAAAGGCCCAAAAATAGGGACTCTTTTTAAATATTGTTCTTACAAATTTAGAAAGTTGATAGAATAACAGGTTTTGCATTAGCATGAATTTTCTGATGAAGTTTGAAACTCAAATGTCTTTCTATATTTTCTGACTTCAGCTCTCAATGATTTGCCAAAGATTTGTCAGAAAACCACAATTTTATGAGAAACAGACCAAAAATATGAGGCAAAAATCAGAACATTCTACAAAAATCTGTATAGTTGAGAGGTAAGTGTGTGTGCACGAGCGCGCGCGCGTGTGTGTGTGTGTGTGTGTGTGTGTGTGTGTGTGTGTGTGTGTAGAATGCATGTTAACAGAAATTGTGTTATTCAAGCAAGTTTCTAAGTTTATAAGAGCAATATTTAAAATCTGTCCCTATTTTTGTTCCCCTTTATTTGGGCTCTGTCCAGATTTCTTGTGGTAAGAGTTTGAGAGGTACAGAAACCTTTCAGGAGATGCTGCTGCCATCAGAGGATTTCTTGATCACTCTGTGTCTGTGGAATGCATGGTAACAGAAACCATGTTATTCTAGCAAGTTTCTAAGTTCATAAGATCAATATTTAAAAATCTGTCACCCGATCACTCTGTGTGTGTGTGTGTGTCATGTGGCATAGTGGCCATTATTTTTCAAAGCTACAAGGGGCCACTGCAGAGGGGTGGAAGAGCCACAAGCGGCTCCAGAGCCACATGTTGCAGACCCCTGACTTAGGTTATAGTGGTGGTCACATGACAGCATTAAAATAATACAGTATTTTTACCTTAAAATCTCTGTGGTGCTTAGGAATACCATGCTAAAGAATACATTTAAAATATGATGTATTTTTTCTTTCTTATTGCAGACTGTTGGCACCTTTGTAAATTACACGTAAGTTCTATTTTAATCTGTAATGCATGTTTCTCGTTCCTAGGAACATGTGACTGTTTTCTTTTAAATGAAAAAAAAAGACATAATAGTGCCTTTTTTAGGTGGTGTTCCAAAGACCAAATTACCACTATAACAGCTGCAAACAAATGCAATCTGAGGGTCATGCTGCTCAACACTAGAAGTCTAAATCTCAAAATGCACTCGCTCAAAGCACTCCTTAAAATGGAGAACATCGACATTTGTGCTGTAACAAAGACCTGGTTCAAGGCAGCAGAAAGCATCCCTGTATACCAGGCTATAACTCATTCCACACCTTTTGGCCCCAGAACCTGGACTGAAGCTTCAAAGGTGGTGGTGTTTCCATATTCATAAAGGATGTGCACACCTCCAGACTGGTAGCCTAGAATAATGCATCAGAGATACTTCAGGTGCAGCTAACATTGGGTAAGACAGCGATTCAGGTTGTAGCGTGCTATAGGTCCCCAACCATGTCCCAAGACTCACACTCCACGTTCCTAAGCACCCTGGAGACTATTAGGGTCCAACCTAACACTCTCACACTGGGCAACTTCAACTACCTCTCTATTAACTGGGAAAACTACTCATGTACCAATGCACTTGCCCAACGTTTCCTGGAATTTATTAATTCCAATGTCCTGGACCAGCTCATTCTTACCCCCCACTAGAGGTAGCAACATCCTTGACCTGGTCATTACTAACATGGATGACTGTTCCTCTACACCAATAGTCAGCTCCTCCCTGGTTAGTTCTGACCACAAACTAATCATCTTGGAAATCCACATCCTCCCCAACCCATGCAGCCCCCCCCCCCCCCCCACTGCAAAGGTAACCACCATGAAAATCTTCTCCAAAGTTAACTTTGGGCTCCTAAAAACAGAGGTGGCTAACTTCACGGCACCCATGCAAATGGAGAATAATTGCATGACCGCCAAATCATGCACCAGTGCACTGTCCGAACACGTACACAAATGCATGGATCTCACCATACCCAATAGAACCAAGATGCTCTTCTCCAAAAAAAAGGAAACCAATCTGGTGGTCCCCTGCCATAAACAAACTCTACAACAGAAGGAGGAAACTGATGTGGAATAAGGTGAACTCCCAAGACTGGAAAAACTCTCTTATCAGCCTCAACAAAAAGTTGAGATTCTTCATCAAATCCTCTAAAGCTAGCTACGAAAACAGAATTGCAGCAGATAGCAAAGACAACCACAAGGCCTTCTATAGTTATGTGAAGAATCTCCATGGCAATACCCAGATTTGCTCTGAGCTACTGCACAATGGTACCTCCTATACCGAGCCAACAGATATTGCAAATATAATGGCTGACAGATTCAGTGCTGACTTTACCCCTCTCTCCCCCACCAAAGAATCAATCACAATACCAGTAGCCTGCCAGGCACCCAGTATTATAGGTTCATAGGTAGGTACTAGGCTATTCACCCTAGGGCCTATATAAGCCTAGCCAAAAAGGTACCCTGGCTTTCGCTACTGCTGCACAGGTTAAAAGAGCACTGTCCAAGGCCAAGAATACAGCTTCTGTGGGACCTGACAATATCCATGGCTGTGTTCTACATGAACTACAGAGTGAAATGGCACCTCACCTATGTGCCCTGTTCAGTTACAGCCTCACCTCAGGCTTTGTCCCTACTGAATGGTGCACTGCTACAGTCATCCCTCTCCACAAAGGAGGAGCAACTACAGACCCTGAGAACTATTGTCCCATTAGCCTGATGAGCCTGATATGCAAAGCTATGGAATGCATTATCATGGACCTAATAAACAAGGATATAGGGAATCTCCAAACTCTGGAGCCTACGCAGTTTGGTTTTGTGAAGGGTAGATCATGCCTCCTCAACTTGGTTGACTTCTTTGAGTCAGTCACCAGAGCTGTGGGTGAAGGCAAGGTGGTTCATACAGCCTAAATTGATCTGGCTAAGGCCTTTGATACCATTCCCCACTCAGGAATCATAGAAAAACTGACTAAGCTAAGCATCAACCCCTGTATCACTAGGTGGGTTGCAAACTGGCTCACAGATAGAACCCACAGTGTGAATGTAGCTGACTCCAGGTCAGACTGCCGATCAATCACATGTGGAGTCCCACAGGGTTTGGGCCTTGGTCCTCTCCTGTTTGGTATCTACTTCTCTGAAGTCCAGGCCAACACGAAGGGACTCTGGCTGACAAAGTTTGCAGACAATTGCAAGTTGGGAGCTATTATTAACTCCCCAAGTCATGTTGACATCCTACAGAAAGGCTTCACTGAGACCAACAACTGGTGTCAGAGCCACATCCTTAAGCTCAATGTCAAAAAATGTGTTGTCATCCCCTTTGGGAAAAACCCAGTTCCCTTGAATTACCACATAGATGGTAGTCCACTGAACACAGAAGACGTTATAAGAGATATGGGAACACAGGTTGACAGCAACCTCTCTTTTGACCACCACATTGCCACTGCGATCAGAAAGTCCTGTGTGGCATATCTCATTACTAAGGGTTTTGCATCCAGGAAAAAAGAGGTCATTGTTTCCCTCTACTCTTCCCTCATTAGGCCAATCATCGAGTACAATTCCCCATTTGGCATGTACCTCACTAGAGACCTGCAACAACTGGAGAGGCCGCAAAAGTACATCACAAAGAGAATCCTAGGCCTTAAACACTTGTCCTATATGGACAGACTCAAAAAACTCCAACTATTCTAGTCTCATATCGCCTACTTAGAGGCAATCTCTGCTTGACTTACAAAGCCATGTCTGACCCAGCTTTGTTAGAAATGCTACATCTAAAGAAATCCCAATCCCGCCGCACCATACACTCCAGAGACCTCAAACTCATTACCATAATCAACAGAACATGCTGGAGGGACAGGTGCATAACCCAGAGACCGCCCATGCTATGGAATAGACTTCCCATACATGTCAAGCAGAGCACCTCACTGGCCCTCTTCAAGAGGAATCTTGATGAGTGGATGGGAAATAGAAAATTCACCCTGGGGATCACTCCAGTGGCTCTACTTGATAGTGACACAGGGAACTAAGGTTGGGTGGCACGATGCCAGGGTAATCCTATGGGCTATGCTTGTAAAGGCTCCAGGGCCATTAGCCTAGTACACACCTATGAACCTACGAACCTATAAAAAGACAAGAAATGCATTTCAAACATGAATTTATCTTTCTGTAGTTTATCAGGAAAGCCTTAACTAATTGCACATAAGTCACGCAAGGCTTGTGAGATAGGAAAGCCAAGGGTCGTAACATGCAATTAACCTGTACTTCAAAGAAGCAGCTGGCCAGAACTGGGCAGAGGTAGCTGTTATAAACACTTTGTATGTGTGTGTGTGTGTGCGCGCGTGCGTGTGTGTGTGTGTGTGTGTGTGTGTGTGTGTGTGTGTGTGTGTGTGTGTGTGTGTGTGTGTGTGTGTGTGTGTGTTTGTACTGTACTGCCTAATAGTCTATTGTTCATCATTGGGACAAGATGCTAATGCATTCTGATGTATTGCAATTACACCTGTTTTTATGTGGCAAAGGACATTATGTAATCTAACTATAATGGGTTTCTGTACATGAGTGATGCACCAAATGCATATATATATTGAAAACTGTTTTGTCTTAAACTTAGGTTAAGACAAAAGTATTCCCATGCTATCTTAATCTTTTTTGGGGGTGACATTGCTTTAGCCACAGAAGTAATGTTCTGCCTTGTGTAACTTTGGGATGTTAAGATTCAGAATTTCTTCAATAAGAGACAACTAAAATGTGTGTACATATTCTAACTTACCATTCTTGTTTTTCTTTGTGTGCTGTCTTGATCTCTTCATATTTAATGTATCTCTACTGATTTTATTATTTACATGAAGTCTTATTTTTTAATGTTTAGGATATTGTACTGTATCTATTAATTTTTAAGATCTCATGGTTGGACTTTATTATTTATATGTGCATTATTGTTATTTATTATCTGAAAAGGTGGTATTGAACACAGTAGGATGACAAGCTGTGGCTTCTGCCTCCAGTTAGCTAGATTACTTGAGCCTACTACCAGTGAAAGATATTAAATTTTATAGTTTGTTTTTTATTTGTCTAAATCAAGAGTAGCAGTAAATGCCATGTTTGTGGTCCATAGCCAGATCTAGGATGGTGGTGGTAGTATGGTGCCAGGAGGAATGCTGTGGGGAAATGGAGAATTCTGCCGACATTGTCTATGATGTGTGTGTGTGTGTGTGTGTGTGTGTGTGTGTGTGTGTGTGTGTGTGTGTGTGTGTGTGTGTGTGGGTGTGTGTGTGTCTGTGTGTGTGTGTGTGTGTGTGTGTGTGTGTGTGTGTGTGTGTGTGTGTGTGTGTGTGTGTGTGTTTGTGTGTGTAAATAATTTGCAAAGCAGTTACCATGGATAAGGGGGCATTTACAAACTCTGTGGTTTATAGGGAGAGGTCGATGTGAAAGAAGCCAGGGATGCCAGACTAAAAACCTGGCTCAATATGTGCAGTCCTAGTTTAATCAGCATGCAAGGCTACTCTGGGTGTGGACAGAAGTCCATACCCAGGTTAGCAGTGCATACTACCTTTATGGTCTTAGGATCAGGCTAAATTTGGTTTGATAATTAATTAATTGGTTTATGTACACTTGTATTTACATTAACCTGTTGAGCACCATTATTTTGACTCTAGACACAATCTGTCTGATAATTATCTGATCTATTTTGGGATAGTAGATGACATCCAAGAACATTGACCCCATTCCTCCCATACTCAGGTGGTATTCAGGTTGGCAGTGGCAGGGTAATAGTGGCAGGCTGTCTGTGACAATCCCACTAAAATATGTGTTTTCTCTTCAGTATAACACCTTCTATCCCCATACATCCTGCCATCTGTAACTTCTATCAATATATATATACTGATCAGTAAGGCAGATGTTAGAAATGGCATTAAAGATTCACTCATGGATGCCTAAATCCATAGCTGCATGAAAAACTAAAGCTGCAGCATTGACTGTCTAATAGTGGTGATATAATGCCTTGCTTTGCAACAAAATAATAGTAATTAAACACAGGTCTCATAGGTTGTTAATAATTGCACTTTTTTTTTTTTTGCTATAGTACAGAAAACATCTTTGTTATTATTACACATGAGTTTTGCAGGGCTCAGTAACACATTCCACATGAACACACAAAAACCATTAAGAAAACATTGGCATTGTGCCAATATAAGTAAATGAACAGTGCTGCTGAGTTTTCATATAATTATAAGGAAGCACAAAGCAAGCATAAAATAGGAAGATATGTATTTGGCCTTCATGGACAAGCATCGTCCATTCTGCAGAATGGATTTCATGAGCCACAGTAGTAACCTGTCTCATTGCTAGGACCCAGTTAATCACATATATGCTTACAATTTGACAACGGCAGCACCTAAAAAGTTTTTATGCAAGTTTATATAGCCTTTCACAACATGAGTCCCACCACCTCAAAGAGCAACTGGCCCCATAAAATCCTTAAAAATATTTGCATTCCTCTTTCCTGGGGTTATTAGAAATTCCAACAGTGAACTTAAAAAAAATTGTCGTTAGGCACCCTACCTTTGGAATCTTTTTTCATAGTGGCTAAAATTATCTTCCACACAGGCTAGCTTTATAAAGGTTACTTAATTCATTGCCTCCACTGGAGCTCTGTAAAGTAGTACTGCCACATTCATGAACCTTTTGAAAGAATAGTTATAACCTCACAGTACAAATAAATGTTCATATTTCTAGAACCATAAGTGTTACACAGAGTATAGACAACAAACTGTTCAGTATGGCCTAATCTTTATGTTAGATTCCTAGCCTTAAAATACATTTTGTAAATCACAACAAATACAGTAAATACTAATTTTTATGTTTTCTAAACATTTAACAGTATCAGGAACCAGTCACGCTACATATATACTATCAGCATAATTTTGTTCAACCAGCTCTGACATTTTGTGTGAGTCTAAACAATTAATTCTGTGCTGCTTGGTTGTTGAAATATTTACAGAAATGTGCAAATTATGACAACATGCATAACTAGTGCATGAATAACAGTTAATATCACTCCAGCTGTAGCAGGCAGTTGTGATATATCAATATAGTTCTGTTGCTGTTCATGTAATGTTTATGATGAAAACTTTCAGAAGATTGTATGTAACATGGTTTTGTAATTATTAAAGTAAATATGGTCAAGCAGTATTACACACTTAGAGATGTCACTACAATGATTCTAGAGGAATGCCTGGAGGTGTCACTAGGGTCTAATGAGTTAACACCACCTTTCTGATTTATTGCTTTGGGCCTAGTGTTTAATTCTTATCTACTAGTTTTTCATTCACAGCCAATATTATGTTCCTATAATGTTTTAAAATTGGTTTGTTTTAATAGCGCTTACTTTTGTTAGCACTTCAATAAATTGGAATTTGAAAATTTAAAAAGGACCTCTGTCTGTCTTTTACAGTTTATCAATTTGACATGAAAATGTAATGTTTTGTTGGCTTAAGTAATGTATCATCCTCTGTTACTACATCGTGCTTCACTGAACTCCAAATATATTTTAGATTTGCATATAAAAGGAACATACGAGTGAATCAAAACAACAAGGCGGCTTAAAAATAAATGAACACTCATTAAAATAAAATAATTTACTCAAAAACATTAGCGCTTTCACAGTAGTTATACTGCTTCATCAGACATTATAAATCACTTATGCTAAAGCCAATATAAATACATAAGTACAAAAATCACAGCCAATCAACAGCTGTAAAAAACATTAATTAAAATAGTTCATTAAAACAGCAAATGACCTTAAAGAGAAAAGTATATAAGTACAAATCTGTTGTATCATATATAATTCACTCCTCAAGGTGCAATTATTGTGAGAGTTATTATTTATAATTAAGTAAAGTTCTGAGGTTGCAGGGGCACTACTTCAAGTGTTGAATAGAAAATGAAATATGTGAGCTACATTACATTTCTCATAGTTTTAGGACTCGAGGTATTTGGTCTCAAAAGTCTGTATAGGGTGCCAGTTATTTTGCACTGAAATGTATGACAGGGTACAACTACCATAAGCCTCCCTTTGAATCTGATTATTTAAAAAACATCATACTGATTGCATAATTTAAATATTAAGTATTTTCTTGATGTTCAGGTCCTAGTCTTCATTGTTTCAGTTGTGGGATATATCAAACTCCAGAAAATAAACAGAAGGCCACTTAAAAAAAAAATCATAAAAAACGTGCTTGACTACAATATGGCCAGCAGTATGAGGGAGCAAATGTTTTACCTTTTATTTATCTATTTTATATGCCCAGGTGACTAAATGGTAGAAGTCAGTCACTTTTAGCCAATCTAAAAATCACGTAGATTATCTTAACATGTGTCTTCAGCTTTCACAGATAATATAAAGTCTATGAGAAATGAAACATCACGTTCACTGTACTCATTTTCACCATGACACATGCTCCTTGAAAATGTGCCTATCAAAATGTGCAATAACAGTGAAAGCAAACAGGCATTTCATATGCTATGCAAATGTACAGATTTATTTCACTCATTATATAAGTTTTAAAATGCAATGAACAATGTACATTGCAATATAAAACCACACTATTTTCATTTATAGCAAGATAGGTGGCAGAAATATTGCCTTTGCTTAACTACATAAACAGTGGGGAAAAGATGTCTGGTCAACAAAATTAGGAAAAGTGAGGCAGTAATATATCAGAAAAAATGGATTTTTACACTGTATTACACAGTATTTATACAAGGGGTTAAATGATAGTGGGTGGGACAAGTACTTGTCAAAACAAAAACTATATACCAGTCTTAACGTCAAAACATATCAAACATTAATGACATGCTGTAATGTAACGGCATAACTGTGTTAACTTTTTCATGGAATGCTAACATTTTTAATCTGCAATGTAAAATGTAAGTGCATATCCTTGAATGTTTACATGTGCTCAGAAAATTATTTTCTAGAGAGTTGTCCTTGTGAGATACCAAAAAAAACAGAATAAATAAATAAAAAGGTTCAGTGTGTGATGATTGGGGAGAGATGGGCGAAGACTGCCAGCCTAGTCAAATAGAATTTGATCTATAATTCTGGCATTTGTAAATAAATGTAAAATACAGGCATGTTTTCTTGAGTGTAAAAGAATACTGTGAAATGTGGAACTGCAAAATATGTGACAACATTGCACTCTACTGGCCCAGTGAAGCATGTTGTGACCCTTTCATGTTAGAATTCGGCCCCAGTGCGTCTGGATGAAGGTTTCATGCCCATTGTTTTAAGGCTAAAGTTTATGACCAGAATTTACATGTGGAAGGCACTTTATTGCTCTGGTTTCTGCTACAGTGTATATGTGAAATGCCTTATATTGTTGTAAGTTTCTGAGTAGGTGTTAGATTGTTACATAATGCAGTTTGTGGCCTAAGAACTCAGACCAGGTGTTAAGATGATGCAATATGAATACTGGGAAAACCTAAGTGTCAAATATTATGTAATTTGGGGGGGGCTTAGCGACATGTTTGTTAGTAATGTTTAAATACTATTTCTTACAAGAGACTGGAAGCATTTTGATCTTGGATATCTAACTCAGCACTCTGCCTAAGCTCACATGTAAGTTTTTAGCACTGTGATTTCTTGTAGGAATAGTTAAACTAGTAAAGATTGATAAGGTATTTTTCATTGAAATCAGACCTGTCCTACTGTATTATTTTAAGTTTCTGTGTGATCTCTGAACTCTTAGATATCTCTGTGGTGTAGTAGTTTTATCTTGTGTTTTAATTATTTATTATTAAATATTTTTAAAACCTTCTACCTGTGACTGGTTTATGTAGAGATAAGTTATGCTTTAGAGTACATTATATATTTATAGAGTTTACTGTCTAAGCCCTTCCAATAAGCCTAGAATGAACAGTCACATTACCACTGGATAATAATATTGCACAGTAATAATTGGACACCCTTTTAAGGGCCTTTTAGTAGCTGATATTATTAGCTGTGTGATGGCAGGGATTACTAACATATGCTCTGGGTAAAGGGGCACAGCTGGAAAATCTGTGTCAGCCTTTCCCAGGAGTGTCTGTGAAGTTGTATAAATACTTATCTCAAAGTGTGTGTGGGGTGTGTCAGTTACTTGGCAAGGACACGAAACACTGGTTGGACAGAGAGTGTACTGGAGGTTTTAGCTTGCCCAGGTAGGCTGAGATCTGGACCCTATAGCTGTGCCAGTGGGGAGTCTTATTGGGAACCTGGTGAGCAAGGGAGCAACCAGTCCCAGACTGACTGTGATCTCTGTGTGCACTTAAGGGAAATTGTACTTTACTGTATGTATTAGTTATCCTTTCCTCTCTTCTATGAGGTGACCTCCCTGGGGTTAGTAGTGAGAATTGAGGCTCCTTGATTGCTGGGCCAGGGCACGGTCGCCACACAGTGTTTTTCTGTCCTACCTCTACATCAACAAACACACCACAAAATGATATACAAAAATAAAGTATTCATGTTGCCTATATTTACCTATTACATTAACATAGTCTGCTGTGTCTTCTTGCAATATGTATAAATGGTTCATTTCAAAATTGATCTGCTCTTAGCAGCAAAGCAAAGCAATGTGTCCCAAATGAAGCAATTAAACTTCAAAATAGCAGCATTTTAGCCTATTTGTAGTCAGAAACTGCAACAATACTGTTAACCAGAATGTTGTAGTGTTTCTACAAAGACCATATAAACAGAGTAGTAGCAAACTTTCGTTTCAGAATATGTTTTATTTGGTGCCTAGACTTGATAAGCAGAACAATTACTATCACATATGTGTAGGATTATGAAAAATCAGGTCAGGACAGAAAAAATATATCACCCATTATCAAAAGGTCTTGTATAATGTAACATTTTTGCAAGCAGTGCATAATTACTGGTTTTCTTTTCTTAGACTCAGTAGTATATTTTGTAATTATTTTCATGGGCTTACAGTGTTTCAGTGTTTTGCAGAGATTAGTTGTTGTGTTAGGTATACCGCTAGTGCATGACTTTCTGTTTTCTCATTTCTCATTAAGTCAATTAGTCCTGGCTATGATATATCATAGGTAAAATGTAAATGTTTTGTGTCATGGGTATAGTATAAATAAACAGTCTGACACTTCAGCTAGGAAATATGATTTTATTCCAATCATTTATCAAGGTTAGTAGGTGGGGTAATCTGCGAGTGTACAGGCATATTTTATTTTAACTCAGGACTCCTACTAAACCCCAAAACACAATCTAATTTCCTTTACTCCCAAACATCTGTATACAGAAAAGGGATCTTTCATCTTAATCTCTGCCAACAGCACCAGGATCGAACAGGTAACCCATGCAAAACAACTAGGCATCACCATAGATGAGCATCTAAAATTAGTCCTCCATATTTCATAAGTTCAAAAAAAGATAAAAACTCAGATCCCTATACAAATCTAAAGCATACCTCAATGACAGCCAAAAAACAAATAGCCACTACTTTCTTACTACCATCTGCCCTATATACTGCAACCATTTTTACTACCCTTCAAGTCACACTTTTTAATAATTTGGAGCGATGTTACAACAAAACAGCAACATTTGCCATGAGCTTGCTCTTCAAAAGACACAACTGTCTGTCTCTAAAAGAGCTAAACTAGTTAGAACACCCACTAACACACACCCAACCAAAAACATACTTCTCCATAAGCCCAAAAACTGCACATCCATAAACAACATCAGTCAACCATACTCCCAAATAGAGTTTTATGTTCTGAAGATATATCGCTTCTGACTATTAGTGAAGCATACACTAGTGCAGGGGATTCCCTGTATTCAACTAATATTGCCAAAGCAGGGAAACCACATCCCATTAACACTGAAATCAATTCAAGAACTAAGATCTTTAAGAAACCTATTACAATCTCATCTGATGGACAAATGGCTCTGCTCCTGCATTCCCACAAGCTCTGTAACTTCCATCTGTTATTGTACTACACAGACTGGTCTCACCACTAGTCTAAGTGCATAGCCTGCGACTTATCCATTCTAGTCCCAGTCCCAGATGCTTTCCTCCCCTCTGTCTCTCTGTCCCAATGTCATTTTCACTCTTGCATACCTCTTCTTAAATGACACTCATTGCTCCTACCCACCCTCACAACTTTACTAGTACCACCACTGTCCTTATCACTATTCTGACCCACTCTTCCTAGTCACTCTCCTTCTGTCATCACCCCTACTTCTACCTTTTTCACATCCCTTCCTTTTCCTCATCCCCTTTCTACCTACACTCCTGTTACCATCCCCTCTAATATGTATCACTTACATGCTACCCTCAAACCCACTAATATACTTGGCAACATTCTGCAGTCAATCTTGCTGACAACAAGGCACTCCATATCTTTAATGCATAGAGTTCCCTTTCTTTGCTACCAGTTTTCTTTCCTCCACTCTCTATTCTCTCTCTCTCTCTTTCTCTTTCTCTGAATCTCTTTTGGGTACATCAGATAAAACCATAACATGTCATATCTTGTTCTCTTTCTTTCTTTCTTTCTTTCTTTCTTTCTTTCTTTCTTTCTTTCTTTCTTTCTGTCTTTCTCTAAAGTCTGGGGGCCTAAACCCTAAATACTAAAATAATGCCACTATGAAGACAGTCTTCTATGTTTTTTAACATAAATGTGTGGTTTATACTCTGCATGCTGTTTGTTTTCTCCTTGCTACACCATCAAAAGGTAATGAATCTATACTACAACTGACTTAGACTCATAAGATCACCTTGTAAGTAAGATACAGGACACTGTACTGGTGTATTTTATAAAGACATAGAAACACTTGTTTGATATTCATGTACTCTGCAAATTTATGCACACTGTTTAAAATATTATGTACTCTGTAAATACCTGTACATCATTTGCACACTGTCATTCAATGTGCAATCTTGATCATTTTTGTAAAAAATCTGAGGAGCTTCTCTCCCTGGGGGTCTGCTGAAAAGGGGCTTAGCAAAACCCAGTCAGACTTTCCTAGTACACAAAGGCAAAATAAAAAATAAAATATAAACATGTGTCAGTGTGCATGTTATACATTTATTCTGAGCAGTAGCTAGCTAGACTAATGCTTCAGGTAGTCCCAATGTTGCTGCTCTTTACACTAAAGCTGAGGAAAGAGGGGGAAGAAGCTCTTCTCTCCAAAGTTAAAAGAGCATAAATTAATAAATACATAAATAAAACAGCTCTTCTTGTCCTTCCTTGCTCCTCCGCTACACTCTCAGCTCTCATTCAATTCATTTATACAGCTGGACACCTTGCACAACTGAGACTGTTTAAATGAATTAATAGAATGCTGAACTGCAATTCTCTAAATGCCAGCAGTGTATTGCCAGTACTCCAAATTTACATTGCTGTGCTTGCATCAACCTCTCAGATCACACCCCCTATCTGCCTGCATCCAAGATAGCTGCCCCTTTCACCCAACCACAGTTACAGTTCTGTATTTATGCATTTATATTTTTATTTTTTACCTTTCTATTTATAAAACATGCGTACCAGAACACTTCAGACTTAACAGCATTATTTACCATAAATTGCAGATTCAGTAGATTTTCTGTTGGTGTGACACCAGACTTGATTTGTGCCTCTGCAAATATAGTATATTTTATATAAGCAGACATTGGCTGGGATTCATAAAGATTCACTATGCAACTGTGCTGTGCATATGCAGATAAAGCTGAAATGTACAGAGCAGTAAGAGTAATTATGGGGGTAACTGTAAGGTGGTATGTACTTCTGAGCAACCTTGCCTGCATGCTTGTAATATACCAAGGAGGGCCGACATCTCATTATACCACTAAGCTCTACAGGTATTACATTACTAAGTAAACTAGAGTAACATGTACTGTTTGCACACCTGGCAGTCTGATTTACAGCAAAGTGGCTCAAAGTAGTGCAGAAAAATCCCTCAAAAGTATGCTGTCTAATGGTGGGAGGCACATATTTGTCCATCCACAACACAAACAACATAAAGTGGAAAATTGGGTAGAAAGAACATAGGAAAGGGCTCAAAAGCAAGCAGACAAAAACACAGAAGAACATGTAAGAAATAGACTGTAAGGCAATGGTTATGAAGGTAGGACATTTTTTCTTTCTGAGGTGGTGCCTCCCCTTTAAATATAATCAGAGGAGAGATGAGAGGTATGGGAGGCAGGCAAAGAGAAAAGAGGGTGTGGATACAAGGGGTAGGAGAGGTTGTGGGGGCATAGAAAGACATTAACTATTACAGATAAACACGGGTGCATAGAAACTATTACAGGAAAACATGGCTGCTTGTGGACACACAAGATTGGGTTGGTAAGGAATGGATGCATAGATACAAAGGGTGATGAAGTGGTTAGACAAAGCACAAACTATGGGGCATGACTCAGAAGAAAGAAGGTAACACCTGACAGGGTATAGAGTGGATTGCTGGTTGCAAAGGGGCTGGCAGTCCAGTCTAGCCCAGAGCACAACCTATACTGACCCTA
The DNA here is from genome assembly GCF_019279795.1 of Protopterus annectens. Classification (NCBI taxonomy): domain Eukaryota; kingdom Metazoa; phylum Chordata; order Ceratodontiformes; family Protopteridae; genus Protopterus; species Protopterus annectens. Next base: position 618,685,320 of record NC_056732.1, on the reverse strand, counting down.
CACCAGGTCCATGACAATAAACATGGACCTGGTCACTCAGTGGTGGCCCAATGGCTGGAAACCAGCTAGATGACGGAATCTATAGCCTAATCCGGGAGTCTGTTAGGATGGACAAACTTGTCTTCATGGTGACATTAGACCATAGACTAAGTCAACTTCTTGAGCTGTAGCTGTATCACAACAGGTAGCACCACTTCCCTATGTGCAATGCCAGGTGTCAGTCTCCTTGCAACTGATGAGGCAGGGCTCCCTACCTGAGACAGGCCTTCATCCCACCCCAGTGAGGCAGTCTCAGAACAACCAGCAGAATGTGCTACTGGCTGTGAAGGAGATGTCTGAGGCGAGATTCATGTCATTCTCAACTTGAATAGGTGAGGCACTGTGGAAAGCATGTCACAAGTGTGACATACCATAGTATGTAACTAAAATACAGTATCTTGCAAATCATCTTCACATCCTGCTCATCCTGCTGTGCCATTAAGTATTTAAAGCATCCTGTAGCAGATTACCCAGTTCATTTCATGCTTCAAATATGCATAAGGTAAAGCTACACATTAGTGCAACGTTACAAGTGTAGTATGAAGCAGTCCGGACAAGACAGAACTGCCAATGTTTAACTATATGAAAGATTGCTGGTGTCACTGGCCATCTCTTTGCAATGATTGTAACATATCTGTTGGATTAGTAACAACAACATATAGTAAATGTTTCATGGCCATTTTCTATACATGCATATCCTGCTCCAAACAGTGTGTGTCACAGGTATAAAATACTGACCTAATGTCCTTCAGTGTTTGTTAAAACAGCCTCAGTGTGCGTGCCTATGGTGCATAGTTTCATTTAATTACACATTGCACTTGTGCTTAAATAATATCTATCTTGCCACAGCAAGCTGTAGACACCACCTCTGACATGCACTGATAGTACCTTAGTGCATATGTTTCCTCAAGGCTATATCTGCAGGGAGTACAGCTACTTGACTGAAAGGTGTGTAGTCACCATGAAGAAATATGCTTAAATACATACACTGGGTTCTTGCTGAACTTTTCATTCCCACTGGTGAAGGAGGTCAAGGTGTCAGACCTTGAGGTCATCGTAGTCCTGCCTGCATTGTTCTGTGGACCATGGAATAGCACTAACCCTTGACAGTGTATGGCCAAGCTCATACCATATATCAACCCTTTTATATGTTCCACCAGAGACAACTAGCAGTCTGTCCTTGTCCATCAGCAGACAAAGAGGAACATAGATTTTTCATAGAGAAAGGAAGATAAAGGTAAAAGCCTTTGCATCATAGTCATATAAATCTCCCCAGGCAACAATACTCCTATTCTAGAAGAAATTCTTGCCTGTACAACCAACAACATAAAATACAAAACTATAATTCTAGGCAACGTTAATATCAACTGGCTAGACATCGCCAGTAATAACCCCTCTACTAACATCAACCTTCACATGTATTCTCAGCTAATCTCTGACATTACATGACCTGACAATAACAAAACAAAGGCTCAACCTTGGATTGGATCTTGGTTTCTGATCCGGAAAAAAATTCTTCCTCTGGCACACTCCCTGACAGTATTAGCGAACACTCTCCAGCATTCATAATACGTAAGCCCACCTCTATACCAAACATACATCAATATAGATATACCAAAGATTTATCCCACTTCTCCCAAAATACCCTCAATGACATCCTGCAGAAAATTAACTGGAGCCCACTGACATTTCTTCCACTTAATAAAGTAGTGGAATTCTTTAATTCTACATTTCTCAGGATTCTAAATAGACTTGCCCCACTCAGACTAAAGAGAATCAAAGCAAAACATACTTCCTGGCTTTCAAAGTCCATGAAGCAAGTTATGTCCTCTAGGGACAAAGCCTGAAAAGCCTGGCAAAAAAATCAAAACACCTTCCAACCTTATGCAATACAAACAACTTCGCAATCAGGCTAAACACTTAGTTGTCAACAACAAAAAAGAATACTTCTAAGCTATAGAAGACCAGCACAAACAAAATCCCAAGAAATTCTGGGGAACAATGAACTCCCTACTCCACCCAGGAACTAACAATATCCCATGCCCAAACCCAGAAAAAACTCCCTCATAGCTAGCCTCACTTTTTAATACATACTTTAATGACACCATTGCCAAACTTACTACTACCTTGCCACCTATCAAACAGACCCACAAGTAACACCATCAGCACATAACCCTTCAAATCCTCTAACTATCTTCTCACTATCACCTATTCCCACATCCGCCATCCAAAAACTTCTTCATAAACTAAAACCATGTACCAACACCTCAGATAATTTGCCTGCAGAATACCTACAACTAGCAGCCCCCTCCATTGCATATCCTATCAGTATCCTCCTTAATAGGTCCATTCAAGAATCATGTATACCCGATATCTGGAAGAAAGCATTTGTTATCCCTCTTCATAAAGACAGCAACAACTCCAACATCCCAAACTTCCATCCTATCACCATTCTTTCCCCCATCTCTAAAATACTAGAGAAGTGTATTCATACACAGTTCCTAAGTCATCTGGTAAAACACCAAATCCTTTCCCCCACTCTACATGGCTTTAGGCCCGGACATAGCACGAACACTGCCCTAATTTCCTTCTTGGACACAGTAAATAGAGCTCATGATGATGGCTCCTTAGTCTCTGCACTCTTTCATGATTTATCAAAGGCATTTGGCACCATTTTGCACTCCCTACTGCTTACTAAACTCTAACCTCGGCCTATCTCCCCCCACCCTACAATGGTTTACTAACTATCACAACAATAGACAGCAATCTACCATATGGCAGCATTCTTCCTCCCCTTTCATTACTACTATTACAGGTGTCCCCCAAGGTTAATTTCTGGGTCCCCTCCTATTCAGTATATTCGTCAATAACTTTCATAATACACTTACCCACAGTACTGTCATCCAATATACAGATGACTCAAATATCATCTGCTCTTCTAAATCTGTCACTGCATTGCAGGGTCTTACCCAAGAAGCATTTACCTCTACTGAACGCTGGATGTCCCAGAACCACCTTGCCCTTAACCCCAATAAAATAAAACTCTTATTATTTACCCCCACAAAATCTAGGCCTATTGACAAGTCACTATTTGCTGTTTGTTCCCATAACACTATCATTGAAGTTGTCCCTAGTACCAAATTGCTAGGTGTCATCATTGATGACAAATTAACTTTTGACCTACACATCCACAGCAACATCAACAAAACCCATCAAAAGCTAGGTGCCCTATACAGGCACAAATATTTCCTCAGTCTCTCTGCTAAAAAGGCCTTGGCCTCATCCTTCCTGCTTCCAACTCTTCTATATGGTGCCCCCATCCTTAACAACCTGCAATCCTCCTTAAAAAATAAACTAGACTCTTGCTACAACAAAGTCGTTAAATTTGTTACAAACACAACATTTTCTACCCACCACTGCTCTTCTCTGCATCAACTAAATTGGCTAGAATCCCCCCCACCATCTTGCTTACTTACAGTTAACTACAGCCCATAAGATAATCTACCAACCTGAAACCTGCCTTTCCCTCTCATCCATACTGACCATGTACCACCCCAATCACTACCTCAGGTCTGAAAACTAAATGTTACTGTCTGTCGAGAAACCCAAGCTCTCAGCTGGCCAAATGTTGTACTCTCATGCTGTCTCCAAGTTATAGAATAATCTTCCTCCTTTACTCAGGACAATCAGCAATCCTGCTTCATTTAAAAAATCCCTCAAATTACATCTCTCCTCTCACTGGCTATCCTCCTGTACCCCAACAAATAACCCCATCACCTGACTTCCCACTCTGGAGCCTCAACCTTAACCATTCATCTACAAATATTCCCCTCTCCTTCCCTGTACCATTCTGACTCCTTGCTGTCACCTTGACTTGACTCTTACTCCTTTAGCCTTTCTGTCGCCTCCTTTCTACTCTGAAGTCAACTCTCCTCAGCTAAGAACTCTACAAACATATTTATACTCTTGTGTTATCTCGGATACATGGCATCATTGCTTCCATATTTATACCTGACTGTAAACATTACTACTGTTTCTGCTATTACTTTTTTTAAGTGTGAAAGTACTGCTCAAAATACTTCATTCTATGTCTCAACATTTTTCACTATTGCATGTAATTAAGGATCATTTGTATGTAATTAATGAAATGGTAGTACTGCTTGAAATGTCCTATGTATTAACATTTTTACTTTTGTATGTAATTAATGTGGAGCTTTTCTTCCCGGGCCTCCACTGAAAATGGGCTCTTTCTAGGCCCAGTGGACTTTTCCAGTTAACAAACGCAATAAATAAAGACAGAAAGAAAGAGTTTTCATTTCTTGATCTGATTTGAAATTCATTTAAAAAGTCTGTATCTGCTTTAGCTATGGTCATTAAGCTTAGATTAGTAATTCCAGCACATAGATACACTGTATTTTGCTATTTAATTGGTCTAACTGTTGGTATTTAACCCTTGTTTCATTCTTATATACTGAGTGCATGTCAGGCTAGTTCAGGACTAGTCTGCATTAAGGCAGTTCCAGACTAGTCAGTTCACAGCTAAGAGTCCAATTGTTTTTCCCTCTCATCCACCCTGTTTAGTTTTGTTCTTAAACAGACTGTATCTGTTGTTGCCTGCCCATTATCATAATAGCAACAAAATTCCATTCCTCTCCCCATTTATTCACTGTTGGCAATAAGCACATAAGTATCATTTTGCAAAGTCTCTTCCCTTAAACTACTCAGACTAAAAGAAGTAATAAAATGGCTTAATATTCAGTGTACTGATGCTGCTTGCACTGATTTTAGTATTAAATTAATGATTTTTTTTACTATAATTAGTTTACTAGATCTCACTGGTGGCAGAAGAAGGTTTCTAAGCTAGTTTTGTACTGAACATTAAATACTCAGTAGCATGTCCACACAAACGTTATCCTGAAAACGAACTCCAAGCAGTTATAGTTACCCCTACCCCCAGAGTCATCCCCGTTGGTATCATTGACCAGCACTTCCCCGACAAGTGCTGCAGCCAGCCTGACTGAGGTGGATATCTTGAGACAGTATAAGAATCATCTTTTGCTGTCTGATGATCATTTATTACTCAAACAAGATAACAGTGTGTATGTGATGCACATATAAAATATCTTTGAAGGCAAAAATCTCACACACATTAAACTCAGACACCAAAATAGTCAACAGTACATCATACATGACTCATCTTCAAGGCCACAATACACGTAATCCATCTTATGCTGAGGTTCTAAATATTAACTTGCCTAAACCTCAAAGACCTCCAATACACAACACAGGCACAAAGCAAACTCAGCAAGTTAAGCCTACCTCAGATAGAACAAGGATCCCCAAAGGCATAGATACTGAGCCTGTAAGGTAGACATCAACCCAACCAAACATTCTTGTTATAGGTAACTGCATTGTAAAACATACAGATGTGCCTCTTACCAGGCTGAGCAAGGAAAAAGTGATGTTTGGTTGATTGTCTGATGCCAGGCTCCATCAGTTCAAACAGGCATTCAAGTCCTTAAACAACAAGTACCAATATGACTCTGTCATAGTTCATGCAGGTGTCAGTGACTTCAGGTGTACCATCCTGGACTATATGAAAAGAAACATGATGGCACTCTCAGACTGTTTGTCCAAGGCAGGTATGAGCCTAGCACCGAGCAGCATTTTACCTTCTCCAAGGATGATGCCATGATATGAGCAAAAAATAATTGACTTCAATAAGTGGCTTAGTTTTTGGTGTCATTCAAAGGGGGTCCAATATTTGGCAGCCTGGGAGGATATTATCAACAGGCCATGCTGCTTTACCAGGGTTGGCCTGCATCTGATCCTCTTGGGTTTTGATTATTGTCCACCCCATAGTGCCTTTTTTAGGCAATGCCAACCTGATAAAACATACAAACATACAGCATGCAAATGAAAATTACTGTACAAGCATAACAGAACATGCAAATGAAAATTACCGTACAAACATAACAGAACATGCAAATGAAAATTACCGTACAAAATTACTGATCAATGCTAGGAGCCTAAAGAAGAAACTCTACTCCCTACAAGCCCTTCTCACACTAGAGGATGTTGACATCTGTGTTGTGACTGATACATGGTTAAATGGTGGAGAGACCTCCGGCCATGCAGGGGTATAATGTCTTCCACATGTTAAAACCAGGCACTGCGCAGGAGGGGAAAAAAGGTGGTGGTGTCTCAATTGACATCCAGAAGAGACTCATATCAAGGCTGGTAAAGCAGCATGATGCACTAGAGATTATTCATGTCCAAATAACCATCAGAATGGTCCATTTACCATATATTAGTTAGCAACAGAACTCCTTCTATTCCCAGGGAGTAGTATATGTGGCATTATGTGAATTTTGCCCATCATTTTATATAGGCAAAACAGAAAGAAAGCTGAAGCAAAGAATTTATGAGCACCAATATAATATTCAAAAGGGAATTCTGACAAATGCCCTGGCTAAGCACATAGCCGAGAATCCAACACATAAGTTTGCCTTTACAGTAATTCAGAAAGTTGAACCTAATCTAAGAGGGGGACCATGGGAATTAAGATTAGAGGAATGTGAACTTATGTGGCAAATTCGGACATCAGCACATACACCCCCTGGGCTGAATGAATATGCTTCTATAAAATGTATATTGAAGCTAAAAGCACTTTCTAGATAAAATGTTAACTTAAAGAATATGTTTTAATCTAATACTTTCGCTATTTAGTTTATTAGATTAGTATAGGTTATATTTATAGACAAACTGATGTTTATCGTATTTAACTTACATTTTTTACATACATTTTTTAGAAATTTAATTATTTATGCAAGTCATGGATTTATATAGTATTTATATAATGAAAGATAGTTAGGGTCCTTTAGAGGTGCCTATCATTTTGTCTGATTTTTCTGAATTTTTGATATTTAGATTGAATATAAGTACAAACAAAAAGTTTTTGCAATAGTAAGTATTTTATGATTTTATAATATTTATTAGAGGTTTTTAATAACATGTAAAAACAAGTTTTTTATACTGTTGCCATAGCTTCTAAGGCATTGCAATAAATTGTAAGTCAGGAAGCAAGGGCACTTTACTATTTTAACTGTTTAATTGTTTATTTATGTTGATGTGAGGATAAAATGGAGGTTTTTATGGCTGTTGAGTTGTCTGATGAAGTTGGGGCATTTGCCTCGATGTAAGCGCTTACAATAAATTGGTCTTTGTGAAGTTTAAAGCAGCTAACTTGCTTTTTTGTTGTTTTTTTACCAAGTTAGTAAAGTGCACAGTTTGTAGAACTCCTTCTATGACACAAGAAAGCAACAATGCCTATACAGAAACCGGAATCACCTAGTATTAAACCTAATACCATTTTCCTAGATGAGCTAAACTATCCAACTATAGACTGGAAAACCTACACCACAAACACAGAGATTCCTGGACTTTAACAATACAAATGACCTGGAACAATTAGTCAGAGTACCCACTAGGGGAAATAACATCTTGGATCTTGTCACTAATATGGGATTATCTTGCACAAACCTATGTGTATCTTCATCACTTGTTAGGTCTGACCATAAAAGTCTCCTTTGAAATAAAATTGAAACCAGAGATCCCTTCCATCCAAGGTACCTTTACATTTTCTTTAAGGCAAACTACTTACTCCTAAGTAAACCCAGTTAACTCCAGTGAATACGCAAAGACACATACACCACCACACTATACCAGCATGTAAACAGTTGCATAGATACAGCTGTACTTGGTAGGAACAAGCGCAGGGCAAAATCTAGAAACAAACCCACATGGTGGAACCATGATATCAACAAACTTTATAATAAAGGAAAAGAATTTTGACAAAAAGTAAAACAAGTAATTCCAGAATGTTACAGCCCTAGTCACTGAAATAAACAAACAATTCAGAAGTTTAGTAAAATCCACCAAAGTCAGGTTTGAGGCTGAAATAGCTTCCCAAGCCAGAGACAATCACAAGGCACTTTTTAGGGCAGCCATATCAAATGTCGGTACCCGTTAGAGTAGGTCCCAAAATGCAGAGACTGAATCGTTGAAAGAAGGGACCTACATGTACTAAATCAGAGATACAATTTCTCGATATTCCATTTTCTCCGAGGTATGGCAATCTCAGAGTTGGTATATATAAATCGGGGGGGGGGGCTTGCCCCCACATGGGAGGGTGCATGGGGTTTGATGTTTTAAGGAGAAGAGAGATTTTTTTAGGATTCACTCTTCTCCGGGTTTCCTGCCTTTTGTTTTCTTTTTTCTGCTTTTCGGTAGTCAGCATTTTGAATGCTGGCATTTCAATAGGGAGCCATTTTTAGTCATGCTCATTATCTCAAAAGCACAATGCAGCAATGCACCAAGTTGATTATGAACAATGTTACTTACACTGAGGCTGAAGATATAGCGAACCTACTGGTCGATACATTTAGCTCTAACTTTACTCCTCTCTCCTGTTCTTCTGTTCCTCAAGATATACCTGAAACTGGCTTGCCTCCAGCTATCACACAAGACCAAGTTCTAAAGGTGCTATCAAAAGCTAAAAATACTGCATCAATGGGTCCTAACAATATTCCTGGATTTCATCTTAAATAACATGAAGTAGGATTTAGCTACACCCCTAACACTGATCAGTCTCAGCCTCATATACATTTTTTGTACCAAGTGAATGGAGAACAGCTACAGTCATTCAACTGTATAAAGGAGGAGTTTCCACAGACCCAGACAATTATAGACCCATAAGTCTGACCATCCTCATATGCAAATCCATAGAACAACTTATCATGGAACTAATCAATCAGGGCATACTGAACCTCTAAACACTGGACCCATCTCAATTTGGATTCTTCACGGGCAGGTCATGCTTACTCAACCTGGTATATTTTTTTGAAATGATCAGCAAAGCAATGAATGATAGCAAAATGGTGCACATCTCATACCTCAACCTGGCCAAAGCTTTTGACACAATTCCTCACTCAGGCATAGTAGAAGAGCTAAATAAAATGGCAATAAACCCCTATATCACCTGCTGGATTGCCAAGTGGCTCATAGGATACAGGAAATCAAAACAGGGGAAGTTACCTCCACAAAGAGACCAGTTACCAATGGAGTCCACCTGGGGTTTATGCTGGGACTTAACCTGTTTGGCATCTACTTTTCTAAAGTAAAAGCAAATACCAAATGGCTCTGTCTGACTAAATTTGCAAATGACTGCAAACTAGGAGCAGTCATTGTATCCCCAAATGACTTTACCATCCTGCAGGAAGGTTTGTCACAAATAACTGGTGCCAAAAATCATGGACTGAAACTAAATGCTAAACAACACATTACTGTATCCTTTGGGAAAACATCTATTCAAGGGAACTACCACATTAACAATACGCCCTTGAGACTTGCTCCTGTTGTTTGGGATGTGGGAACTTATGTGGAAAGTGACATAACTTTTGACCAACATGTGTCCATTGCTGTTAGAAAGTCTTTCTTGTTGGCTGTTGGTGAAGCACCCACCAAGAGGAGAAAACGCTGAGAGAAGAAAGGAGCCACTTTTGAGATTTTAAGTATTTTTCTTCAGATTATTTGCTAAGTTTTTCTGCATAACCGCCTACTTTGAGCATTTTCTGGCTTGTTAAACTTGATTTCTGTATTGGTAACTGTATTTAGAGCACAACCTAGAGCTGTTTACTGAATTTCCTGTTTGCACTTATTTTTAAAATTGTGTTTTTTTCAAAACTTGCATTTTATCTGTCTCTGGCCTAGCACTCAAGTGTGGGGTCATTTACTGCACTGTTATAACTTGTTGATACTTGTGAACCTCTGCTATCTCTGAAAAAACAAAAAAACAAAAAATCTTGCTTTTTTCCCCACTTTTCTGAGATTTAAAAAAGTTCAGTTACAGGCTTGCTGTTCTGAACTGTTTGTAAGTTTCTTGGAGGCCATTTTTTGCTTGGGCTAAAGGGAAGTCTCTCTAATCATCATTGGCAGTGATAAACATTGACCAGCCTGCCTGCCCCTGTGGGAGTGGTTACTGACTTGAAACTGTAGTTTTATTGGCCATTTTGGGTCAATTCCTAACTCCTTGATCTTCCTCTCTTAAATCCCGATTGCCTCGTGGTTTTGGTGTCTTTTCAGACTTGCTGCTTGGCTGTTGGTGAAGCACCCAGCAAGAGGAGAAAACGCTGAGAGAAGAAAGGAGACACTTTTGAGATTTTAAGTATTTTTCTTCAGATTATTTGCTAAGTTTTTCTGCATAGCCACCTACTTTGAGCATTTTCTGGCTTGTTAAACTTGATTTCTGCATTAGTAACTGTATTTGGAGCACAACCTAGAGCTGTTTACTGAATTTCCTGTTTGCACTTATTTTTAAAATCGTTTTTTTTCTCAAAACTTGCATTTTATCTGTCTCTGGCCTAGCACTCAAGTGTGGGGTCATTTACTGCTCTGTTATAACTTGTTGATACTTGTGAACCTCTGCTATCTCTGAAAAAACAAAAAAACAAAAAATCTTGCTTTTTCCCCCACTTTTCTGAGATTTAAAAAAGTTCAGTTACAGGCTTGCTGTTCTGAACTGTTTGTAGGTTTCTTGGAGGCCATTTTTTTGCTTGGGCTAAAGGGAAGTCTCTCTGTTCATCAGTGGCAGTGATAAACATTGAGCAGCCTGCCTGCCCTTTGGGAGTGGTTACTGACTTGAAACTGTAGTTTTATTGGCCATTTTGGGTCAATTCCTAACTCCTTGATCTTCCTCTCTTAAATCCCAATTGTCTCATGGTTTTGGCATCTTTTCAGACTTGTTGGCTGTTGGTGAAGCACCCAGCAAGAGGAGAAAATGCTGAGAGAAGAAAGGAGCCACTTTTGAGATTTTAAGTATTTTTCTTCAGATTATTTGCTAAGTTTTTCTGCATAGCCACCTACTTTGAGCATTTTCTGGCTTGTTAAACTTGATTTCTGCATTAGTAACTGTATTTAGAGCACAACCTAGAGCTGTTTACTGAATTTCCTGTTTGCACTTATTTTTAAAATCATTTTTTTTTCTCAAAACTTGCATTTTATCTGTCTCTGGCCTAGCACTCAAGTGTGGGGTCATTTACTGCACTGTTATAACTTGTTAATACTTGTGAACCTCTGCTATCTCTGAAAAAATAAAAAATCTTGCTTTTTTTCCCACTTTTCTGAGATTTAAAAAAGTTCAGTTACAGGCTTGGTGTTCTGAACTCTTTGTAAGTTTCTTGGAGGCCATTTTTTGCTTGGGCTAAAGGGAAGTCTCTCTGTTCATCAGTGGCAGTGATAAACATTGAGCAGCCTGTCTGCCCCTGTGGGAGTGGTTACTGACTTGAAACTGTAGTTTTATTGGCCATTTTGTGTCAATTCCTAACTCCTTGATCTTCCTCTCTTAAATCCCAATTGCCGCGTGGTTTTGGCATCTTTTCAGACTTATTGGCTGTTGGTGAAGCACCCACCAAGAGGAGAAAACGCTGAGAGAAGAAAGGAGCCACTTTTGAGATTTTAAGTATTTTTCTTCAGATTATTTGCTAGGTTTTTCTGCATAGCCACCTACTTTGAGCATTTTCTGGCGTGTTAAACTTGATTTCTGCATTAGTAACTGTATTTAGAGCACAACCTAGAGCTGTTTACTGAATTTCCTGTTTGCACTTATTTTTAAAATCGTTTTTTTCTCAAAACTTGCATTTCATCTGTCTCTGGCCTAGCACTCAAGTGTGGGGTCATTTACTGCACTGTTATAACTTGTTGATACTTGTGAACCTCTGCTATCTCTGAAAAAACAAAAAAAATCTTGCTTTTTTCCCACTTTTCTGAGATTTAAAAAAGTCCAGTTACTGGCTTGCTGTTCTGAACTGTTTGTAAGTTTTTTGGAGGCCATTTTTTGCTTGGGCTAAAGGGAAGTCTCTCTGTTCATCAGTGGCAGTGATAAACATTGAGCAGCCTGCCTGCCCCTATGGGACTGGTTACTGACTTGAAACTGTAGTTTTATTGGCCATTTTAGGTCAATTCCTAACTCCTTGATCTTCCTCTCTTAAATCCCGATTGCCTTGTGGTTTTGGCATCTTTTCAGACTTGTTGGCTGTTGGTGAAGCACCCACCAAGAGGAGAAAATGCTGAGAGAAGAAAGGAGCCACTTTTGAGATTTTAAGTATTTTGCTTCAGATTATTTGCTAAGTTTTTCTGCATAGCCGCCTACTTTGAGTATTTTCTGGCTAGTTAAACTTGATTTCTGCATTAGTAACTGTATTTAGAGCACAACCTAGAGCTGTTTACTGAATTTCCTGTTTGCACTTATTTTTAAAATCGTTTTTTTCTCAAAACTTGCATTTTATCTGTCTCTGGCCTAGCACTCAAGTGTGGGGTCATTTACTGCACTGTTATAACTTGTTGATACTTGTGAACCTCTGCTATCTCTGAAAAAACAAAAAACAAAAAAAATCTTGCTTTTTTCCCACTTTTCTGAGATTTAAAAAAGTTCAGTTACAGGCTTGCTGTTCTGAACTGTTTGTAAGTTTCTTGGAGGCCATTTTTTGCTTGGGCTAAAGGGAAGTCTCTCTGTTCATCAGTGGCAGTGATAAACATTGAGCAGCCTGCCTGCCCCTGTGAGAGTGGTTACTGACTTAAAACTGTAGTTTTATTGGCCATTTTGGGTCAATTCCTAACTCCTTGATCTTCCTCTCTTAAATCCCTCTTTTGCACGGTTGTGCGTGTTTTTGTGCATAGCGCAACAACGGGCAGCGCTGCCTAATTGGGTTTAAACTATTCCTGGCTCCACAAAGTCTGCTCTTCACTTTTTCCCTTAGAACTGCTCTATCTCTCAATTTAAACACCATATTCTCATTCTAAGGCCCTTCACTGGTCCAAATAAGTAATCTTACAAGTTAGCACTATTAAACCATAAGCACTACTTACTCTTATACTCTCTACGATTACCTTGTCCCCTATTGGTCCGTCTTAATTCAGTTTCCCTATATTACTCTAGCATGTCCAAAGGTCAGTCAATGGTTTCCTCTCCAGTCCAGCTGGTGAATCTGGGAATTTTGAGGCAATGTTACAACTTTCTCATGTACACGGACAACCCTCTCCTCCTCCAAACAGGTTCAAATATATGTGAGAGATGCAACCATATAGCCAAACTGGAGGCTGAGCTCCCTCATCTCAATACTGGTGAAACCAGTCAGGAGGAAAAGGTAACCTAACACAACACAATTCCAGTATCACATAGTCCCACCACATCAGCGAACCAAACACATAAATACACAAAAACATACTTGGAGGCTCTAAATAAAAGTCTACCTAAGCAATAGTGACCTCCAAAGCAGACATACAAGCAAACGCTACCCCAAAACAAAACACGCACAACACATAGCCCACAAAGTCAGTGTGCCAAGCAGCCACAGCCCTTAAGGCTGAATAACGCACCTGATACTCTTGTAATAGGTGACTCTATTGTCAGACACACTGACGTCCCGCTCACCAGGCTGAATAAAGAGAAGGTCACAGTGAGCTGCCTGTCAGGCGCTAGGATCCGCCACATAACACAAGCACTCAGGTCACTCCAAAGCAAATACAAATATGACTCAGTCATTGTACATGCTGGTGTGAATGACCTGAGACGTACCTCCCTGGACTACATGAAAAGAGACATAGAGGAGCTCTCTGATCATGTAGCCCAGGCCGGTATGACCCTGACCTTGAGCAGCATCTTACCCTCACCTAGAATGATGCCACAGTACAAAGACAAAATGATCGATTTTAACAATTGGCTAAAATTTTGGTGTCATTCTATGGGGATCCAGTGTCTGTCAGCCTAGGATGACATGCTCGTCAAGCCACGTTGCTTCGCTAGGGACGGCTTGCACCTGTCACCACTGGGCTTTCGGATATTGGCAAAGGCTCTTGCCACCCCCATAGTGCCTTCTTTAGGCAAGGCTCAAAAGTCAAACCCACCTCCATAGACAGCACAAGAAACAAGAAACTAAGGGTAATGCTGCTAAACGCCAGAAGTCTTAACCTCAAGATGCACGCACTCGAAGCTCTCCTCAGTATGGAGAACATCGATATCTGTGCAGTGACAGAAACCTGGTTCAAGGCTCCAGAGAGCACCCCAGCACTACCAGGTTATACCTCATATCATGCTTTTCGGCCCCAAAACCTGGACCGAACCACAAAAGGAGGGGGAGTGTCCATATTTATCAAGGATATCCACACCTCCAGGTTAGTGGCATTGCATGAAGTATCGGAGACCATCCATGTGCAACTAACAGTGGGCAAGACTGCTTTTCAGTTTATAGCATCCTACAGACCACCCTCTCTGAATCCGACTCTGCTTTCCTGAAAACATTGGAGAACATGAAGATCTCTCCGAACACCATTATACTGGGTGACTTCAACTACCCAAACATAGACTGGGAGCACTACTCAAGCCCCAGCACCTTAGCCCAAAGGTTCCTGGAAATTATAAACTCAAATGCTATGGAACAACTAGTCACCACTCCCACAAGAGGGGATAACATACTAGACCTGATCATTACCAACATGGGGACTCTATGCTCCACACCTGAAGTATATCCCTCATTGGTAAGATCAGACCATAAATTAATTTCACTGGATGTCCACATCCCGACCCCACCCCCAGCCCAGAAAACCACAGTGAAAAACTTCTCAAAAGTGAACTTCTCACTTCTCAAAACTGAAGTGTAATCCTTCAAGGCCCCAGGGCCAGTGGAAACTACAGCCCAAACTGCAGAATCCTATATAAATGCATTCTACGGACATCTCCAGGAATGCATGGATCATGCTATCCCAAACAAAACCAAAATCCAAACATCCAAAGGCAGGCATCCAGTCTGGTGGACCCCAGCCATAAATAAACTGTACAACAGAAGGAGGAAGATACTACATGATAGAGCAAAATCCTTAATAGGGAAGGCATCCCTGATCAGTACTAAAATTACGATCCCTCATAAAATCCTCAAAGGCCAGCTTCGAGAGAAAAATTTCTCAGGACACTAAAGACAATCATAAGGCTTTTTCAGTTATGTTAGGAACCTGGGATGCAACTCCCAGACTTGTTCTGAGTTGATTCTAAATGATAAAAAATACACTGAACCCACAGACATCACTAATATCCTGGCAGATAGGCTCAGTGCAAACTTCTCCACCCCCTCCCCCCCCAAAAAAGAGCAAGTATCTATCCCGGCAGAGGGCTGCCCCCCAAACATCTCTGATGCTCAGGTGAAGGCTGCCCTCTCCACAGCAAAAAACACTGCTTCCATGGGACCAGATGGCGTCCCGGGTTGCGTCCTACATGAACTCCAAGAAGAACTAATCCCTCAAATAAAACAGCTGTACAATCTCAGCCTCACTACAGGATATGTGCCCACAGAATGGCGTACAGCAACAGTGGTCCCACTCCACAAAGGTGGAGCCTCCACGGACCCTGGAAACTATCGCCCCATAAGCCTGACTAGCTTAGTCTGCAAGGCTATGGAGAGGATCATCATGGAGCTCATAAACAAAGACATTGGGGACCTACAGACACTAGATCCTACCCAGTTCGGCTTTGTCAAGGGCAGATCCTGCCTTTTGAATCTGGTTGACTTCTTCGAAACAGTCACCAAAGCCATAGATGAAGGGAAGGTAGTCCACACAGCCTATCTGGACCTAGCAAAGGCATTTGACACAATACCCCACTCGAGCATCATAGATAAGCTATCCAGCTTAAATATAAACCCCTATGTCACAAGATGGGTTGCAAACTGGCTCAAAGACAGAACCCACAGAGTGAGAGTTGCTGGAGCCATGTCAGACTCGAAACTGGTCACAAGTGGCATCCCACAAGATTCTGTCCTGGGACCGCTCTTGTTCGGTATATACTTTTCAGAGGTACAGGCCAACGTGGGATGACTATGGCTCACCAAGTTCGCAGACGACTGCAAACTAGGTGCCATAATCAACTCTCCAGCTGACACAAACATCCTTCAAAAAGGTCTCACAGAGACGGATAACTGGTGCTAGAGCCATGGTCTAAAGCTAAATGCTAAAAACTGTATAGTCATACCCTTTGGCAAAAACAATGTGCCCACAAATTACCACATAGGCGGTAACCCATTAAGTACAGAGAAAGTACTTAGGGATCTGGGGACCCAAGTTGATAGCAATCTCTCCTTTGACAACCACATTGCCAAAGTGGTTAGAAAGACCTTTTACATAGCCCACTTCATCATGAAAGGATTCACATCTAGATCAAGAGAGGTAATCATGCCCCTTTATTCATCCCTCATCAGGCCCATCATAGAATACAATGCCCCTTTTGGGATGTACCTTACCTGACACCTGCAGCAATTAGAAAGACCCCAAAAGTACCTCACCAAGAGGATCAAGGGACTCAAACAGATGCCATATGCTGCTCGGTTAAAAAAACTCCAGCTCTACTCAGTTGCATACCGCCTACTTCAAGGCGATCTATGCCTGACATATAAAGCTATGTCCAATCCAAAATTAATGGACATGCTCCACCTCAGTAAATCTAAATCCCTTAGAGCCACATGGTCGAGGGACTTGAACTTCAGCACTGAAATAAATAGAACTTGCTGGAGGAACAGATTCATAACCCAGAGGCTCCCTTCGCTCTGGAACAGAATTCCAATTCATGTTAGGCAGAGCACCTCACTGAATCTCTTCAAGAAGAATCTTGATGAGTGGATGGGGGATCATAGGTTTGTCCCGGGGATTACTTTCGTGTCACTATTAGACAGAGGCACAGCAAACTAAACCTTAAAAAGGGCACAGTATACTCAAATCAATGGGTGGTGTAAGCCAATCAAAATCGGGCTAGGCTTATAATTGCCCTGGGGCAGATAGCCTAGTATGAACCTATGAACCTATGAATACTGCACAACTTATAAGCAAAGGGATTATGTCTACAGCTATGCCTTTACTCAGCCCTTATTAGGCCAGTCATTGAATATAATGCCCTCTTTGACATGTATCTATCCAGACCCATACAACAACTGGAATGCCCACAGAGATACCTTACAAAAACGATACAAGGTCTAAACAACATGCCTTACATGGACCAACTCAAAGCCGTATAACTATATTCAATATCCTACAGACTGCTAAGAGGTGACCTGTGTCTGGCATTCAAGGCATCCTCCAACCCAATACTGATGGATTTACTGTACATCAACATGTCAAATGGCATCAGAAATAGTCAGTCTGGGGATATAAACCTCTTCTGTAACATCAACAGAATGGTATGGAGGGACCAATACATCTCATAGACGATACCACTGCTCTGGAATAGACTTACCATCAGCATAAAGCATAGTTCATCCCACTCCATATTGAAGCACAACTTGGATCTATCAATTGGAAACAGAAAATTTATGCAAGAACTGCCCCCTGTACTACTAATGGACAGAGACAGCTCCTAAATGCCTTATCCTATGCATGTATCCCCTCAAATTAATTATAGTAGCATCCCAGTTATTCTCGCTGGGGGTAAAATATAATTATTGATCAAGGGATGGGTAAGGCCAATCTCTAACCAGATGGGATAGGTTAATTTAAGTACAAAAAGAGGAAATTAGCTAGACTTAAAATGTCCCTCAAAGGCAGCTAGCCTAGTACTTATCTATGAGCATTGCAAAAATATCTTTGTTCCCTTCACACATCAAGTGGGTTGCTTTCTTCTTGATTTATTACTACCAGCAATGTCTGTGCAGCTTTCCCTAAGAAACAGAATTAATTTCATAAGTGCAGCAAGATGGCAGGTACAAACACATAGGAGTGCATATTTATATCTCATAAGTAGCAGCTTGTGCAGGACTGTGCTACACAACTACATGCCATACAGCCCTGTAGGAGTGCCTTGCACGTGCATTGTAACAGGGTGCCTAAGGAAGAGACTGCATATAAATGTCATGATATGTGATGTCATAACAAAGTAATTCATAGAAATGCTATAATAACCTAATTGACAGGATACACAAATGGATATAAACTTGAATTGTTTGGGACAGTGTTGCCATTTTTGTCACTGTGAGTGGAACAGTGGTCTAGACTGCCTGGCAAGGAAATGTGCCAAATGGTTGTAATCAGTTTTGTCAACAAGACATTTAGTTGACCATGAAGTGCAATGGCACTTTTGGTCAGCTACTTTTGCTGTTGTACGTAGGAATACGTTGCCTTTATTATGAAGATTGCCTTTCTGTGCCACTCTGGGAGAAAAGTCCCCACATTGAAGGGTGTGGAGAGGAAGATCCTCGCAGAGTGGCTACAGAGATCTTAATCCAGGCCGAGGTCATGGAGTGGCACTCCATCCCTGTCACAGAAGGTCAAAAGTACTGTCACACCTTGCCAGCCAACAAAATTTCTGTACCTTTTTTTAAGGTCATGCAGTAGCAGCCCATTCCTGTCACAAGAGGTCATAAGCCCCATCAATCATTGTGAGTCCCACTCATGGGTCATCATGGTTGCAATCACTGCCCCCATGACATTTTTCCACTTTCTTGTGTGGATCCTGTGTCTCACCCAGTTTGTACTGACAGTGTTTTTGTATTGCGTCCCATGAGACATATGCAAACACCATCCATCTTGTGTGGTGTACTGAGGTGATGTCTGACAGACATGTGACCAGACCATCTGCTGTCTAACCTAGCCTGACTCATGTCTTTAATGGCACCTAAACACTAACACCACATGCATGTTTACTCTGTGACACCAGCACTTTGCAATTAATCATGACCCACGTTTGTTAACCAGGCATCATTGCTTCACTAGTACCACCTTGAGCTGTACCTGTCGCTATCTAGGGTGGTTGCTCCTGCAAGTGCAATTTCATGTGCCACCTTACTGTCCTTTCTGTTGCCTCAGTGTGTCTGGGAGAAGGTCTAAAGGAGAGATGTCATGCAGCTGACAGACTTGTTTCTGCAGGATTATATTTTGCAACGTGGCACAGACAGCTGTATCTGAAGACTACTGTAATACCACATCAGCTCTGCCAAGGCAGTGGAATGTCATCCTATGACTTTCTATGCCTCAGCATGGGCTTTATTGTTTGCCACTTCTGGCACAGATTCAGGATAGTTGACTGGAGTCATTAGCCAGGTCTGGAAGGAGTACCCAGCATTAGTTGTAACACACACAAAGGATTTTTTTTTTGGGGGGGGGGCTGCAGGCACACTTTATATATTAGCAGTTATTTCACACAGTCATCCTGCACTCACCAACCAGATGGCTTTGGTGAAGTCATATCACTGGAAACAGTGATGGAAGTCACACTCTAGCAAAAATATGACACTCCTGTGGTGCCTCTCAGCCTACCCCACCTACCCATATCTGCATTGAGCATTATTACCTTCTGCATTGCAAATTACCGGGCAGTTCACAGGATGGTAGCCCTATCTGTTCACATAATGGTAGCCCTATTTTTTCACATATATCTAAGAGTTGGAGCCAGGCTTGACTTGTGTTACTCTAACAATAAAGATGGCCCTGGAACATATAACAATTGTTGGAGTGTATAGACCACCAAAGTGAAGTGCTGATAATATACAGGAATTCATACATTTCTTGCATAAAACATAGCAGGGATATTAGCTGGGGACTTAAATTTACCAGAAACAGACTGGAATAATATTGATTTAACAACATTTGTAAGGTAATTATTCACAACATATGTTCCAGAACAACAGTTGCTTAAGATTGTAAAAAAAAAAAACTACAAGGGAACTGAACATACTAGACATTGTTTGTGTTCCTAAAGAAATTACTGTTACTTCAAGGCAAGTTTTACCACTGTTGATGTGCAGTGATTATGGGGTTATAAAGGTTAATTTGTTGCTAGATAATTGTACCAAAATGAAATCTAAACCAAATGCTCAGAAAATTAGTTACAGATTATATGGTAGCAAAACAATCTCTATGTAAAATTAAATGGACTGATGTGTTCAGTGGAAGAACCGCAGCTGGAATGTGGAAAGCTTTGAAACAGAAATTGTTTGAATGCAAAATATCAAAAAAATGTTTAACATCAGGATCTAGGCATACAAAGTCAGGGGGATATATTTCCATAAAAGCAAGATACCCAATTAAGGTGAGAGACAAAAAATATAAGAAATGAAAGAAATGTCAAACTACAACTTTGAAAACTGAAAAGTTGAACAAACAAATTAAGCATAGTCTGAGACAAGATAAAAAAAAATTTGAAGAAAATATATATAAAGATATTGAGCACAATATAAAACTTTTCTATAGATATATAAGACGTGGAAGGAGTAAAGACATACAAATTGATAAACTGTGTGTAGATTCTAAAACTTATTCTCCGATATAACAGACAACAGATATATTTACAAAATGTTATGCAAAACATTTTGGCTCTACAAAGGTGATGATAAGTCATCCTAGTGACATCCAGGTAACCTCAGGTACTGGAATCAAATTAGATTATATTGAAAAAGAACTGTGCAAACTGGATCCAAACAAAGCACAGGGTGGAGTTGGAATTAAGAATAATGACCTGAGAACACTTCAACAAGAACTTACAGTACCATTATTTCTATTATTTAACAAGTCATATAAATACGGGAAGATTCCTCAAGATCAGAGATATGCACTTATTAAACCCGTCTTTAAGGGAAAGGGGAGTAAGACAAATCTAGAGTCATATATACACTTGTCTACTTTCATGTTGTGGAAAAATAATGGAGAAGGTAATTTAGATATGTTATTGTCAGAATTAGATAGGTTGGGTCTTGAAACCATATATCAGCATGCATATGTTGAAAATAGATCTACAGTAAACTCTCAGTTAACCGGCACCCATGGGGATTGGCAGATGCTGGATAACTGTAGTTTCTGGTTGCTTGGGAGTTACTATTAAAAATAGGCCTAACTAATACTGTATCCTATACTATTTGTTTGGTTTGACTTGTTCTTAGGCTGGGGAGAGAGGGAATTATTCCTGTCTTCCTTTTTAAAACTCTAAAACTTTAAAAATAAGTTATGTTTCTGTGGGTGGGGGTACAGAAAGTGCAACACAAGAAAACTGTACTGTATTTCTTCGATATTTTTTCTGGTTGCTTGAGAGTTCTGGTTGCTTGTGGTCTGGTTAACTGAGAATTTATGGTATTACCACCTGTAACATGATGTTCTATAACAATATAGTAACAGCTATGAATGAAAAATTTTGCTGTGATGTAATTTATGTAGATTTAACTTCAGCATTTGACAGGGTCATACACAAAACACTAATCAATAAATTAGAACAACTAGGTATAGGATTACTCTTGATAAGACTGATAGCTGCATGGCTTACAAAGAGGACATGGCAAGTATCATACAGCAATTGGACAGATGAAATCCTTGGTTACAGTCAGTGTGTCCCACTGGACTCTGGCTGGGCCTTTACTTGTTTCGATTGTATCTTTCAGACCTATCTTTTTCATCTGAGGTGTTCTGCAGTCTGTATGCACATGACCTGAAATTGGGCAAACTGATTACATTGGTTACAGATAGGGCATATCTGCAAATGAACTTGACTAAATTGACCATTTAAGCACAGGATAATAATATGTTGATAAATACATCAAAAACTCAGCATATGAGATTTGGAAGACATAAAATGAAAGGTGAATATTTAGTACCGCACACAATGATTGAAACTGTAGATTCATTTAAGAACCTGTATGGATGGGTAGATCCAGCTTCGAGTTTTACTAATAATATCAATCAATTGTTTATGATAGCTATAGAACTATTGGTTGTATAAAAAGATGTATAAAGTCTAGGAAATCAGAAATGTTGAAGTCATTGTTTGTTAATTACATTAGAACCAAACTTGGATATGGAATAACAATATGGAAACCTTATAAGAAAACAAACATGAGTAAACTGGCATCCATGGATGTGAAAATGTAAGTTATAATGAAAGACTGAAATGTCTGGACTAGTACAGTGTCTCTTAGAGATATATAAGAGGACATCTAATTCAGGTACATATAGGGCATTTAGAAACAACCACCTCTGGGAATGTATGGAGTTATCAAAAAGTAGTAGAGACTTTTCAGACAACCTATGCAGAAGATTTTATATGAATGAGAAGTGTAGTAACTGGTTCACTGAGAGAGCAGCTGATGAATGGAACAGACTAACAAATTACATTAAAACAAGCACTAATTTAGAGATTTTTTTTAAGAACAGCTTGGATACTTATTATGGGGACAACTGTTTTGGTATATTGCCAGGCTAGAAGAACATTAATGCCCATGCTTGAAATATTTGTATGTATGTATGTGTCTAGATACTTGAATAAATCAAACATTTTACAGTTAAAAATCCCATCTACTGATGTTATGCCAAATGTCAGCCTTTTAAAATAGAATCTTCCCATAGGAATAATGAAAGTTGTCAGCTTTCAGCATTCTTTTTTTTTCTAATGGCATTTGCCAGAAAACACTTAATACATCTAGGACAGAAAACACTTAGCATTAACATATTGCTAAAATGTCCATATTTTTTGCAGAATGTCCAGATTTTGCCGCATATTTTGGTCTATTCCTCGTAAAATATGTACTTTTCTTGCAAATCATTGAGGACAGAAATCACTAAATAATAACATCCATTTCTGTTTCAGAACTCATATCCTTCAGAAAATGCATGCCATGCAAAACCCATTATTCTAGCAACTTTCTAGGTTTATAAGAGAAATATGTAAAATGTATCCCTAATTTTGAGCCTTTGTCCCCCCCATTAATTTTGAAAGGTATGATTAACTAGCTTAAGTGCTATGTCTTCTAATCTAGGTAATTTAAACCATTCACACACAGAATCAGTGAGCTTTTTCAAGTCAACAAAGATTCTCACTCAGCCGTTCCTTTTAATGACTAGGACCTACATCACACAAGTCATTTGGTTCAATAATCCTTTATGTTATGCTAAGATTTTGCAATCATTTAAGTTCTTCCTTTACTTGGAACAGCAAGGGAAATGGCACCCTTCTTGTGTTTTTTAAGACCTATAGAATAGCATTTATTTTTAATTAGGCCAACTTCATCAAACATGCCTACACATGTCTACACTAACTTCATTTATTTTTTTTAACTAAGCCCATTTTTATGTCACTGCTCTGTTGAGCAAATTATTTATGTATTGACCATAACAATTATATGAACTGGATTTTTTATATGCCAGTCAGCTTCTATGTCTGACACAGTAGTAACTGAAGCCAGGGGAAATGCTTTTTATCCACTATCTTTTGTTTCATTAATACTTTCAGAAGCTACCACTTTAATTTGCTTTGTTTTTCAAACATCAGCAAATTAGCATAATGTATTACATCCTTTACTACTTCCACCACCTGTAGCACACTGTGCTGACTCATTGTTTGTCTTTCGGATGAGACATTAAATGGAAGCTTAATCTGTCTGAGCTGGTGGTAGCTCAGGTGGATGTAAAAGATCCCATATGAACCTATCGAAAAGAGTAGGGGTTCTTTATTTACATAATCCATAATTATTTACACAGTCATAATTCTATAAATTTTTAGTTATTTACACTATATACATATTTTTCAATTGTTTACAATGTATATGTACACTATCTACAAATCACATCCTTTTACGTTTAGATTCATCATATAAATCACATACTTTTTAATTTTTAGCCCCCACTCCAATTTCCAAAACCAATACCTCCTTTTTTCAACATTGTTGCCAAGTCCAATTTTTTGTTAAACAAAATTTCCTTAACCTTCTGATTCTATATCAACCATAAAGTAACAAATATTTTTTTAGCAAAACTTTTAACCTCTTTCTTATTTTTGTTTCTGTAATATCCAAATTCAATTATATCCATGTTTAAATTATTCACAGCTTTACATTCATTCACATATTTCTTTTCTATAATCTTTTTCCATAACATTTTTGATCTATTACATTCCACAAGTTTCAAAATCCCCACAATATAAACATACTCTGTCTTTTACATGGCATATTTACCTTTATTGGTAATTTTTGCATAGACAGTCTACTTAAAAATCTTGATTTTTCTATATGTCTTTTACAGCTTTTCCTTCTTGAAATGATGGCATTCATTTTTTCAATGTTTAATTCCTTCCAAGGATATATCCTATAATATTTTTCCATAATAATTTCATAGCATTCTTTTATCTTATTATCAGTTTCATTCAAATTTGTTTTCCACAATATAATATTGTTTTGACAATTTTCCATTTCTTTATTACAACAAACCCTTCTTATTCTTGAACTAGGAAAAAAATCAACCATTCTTTTTTATATTTTAAACTTAATACTTTTATTAATAATGAACATTCATTTCCCTTTAAACATTTCATTACTGTATATAAGTTTAATGAGAACATATACAATATATAGTTTATTAAGCCTAAACTTCCTTTTTCACTTTTTACATACAGTACCCTTCTTTTCACAGGGTTTAACCTCAATTTCCAAATAAAAGAAAATATTATGTAAAGGAAGACTATAAATGCTAACTAGATAAGCAATCTTTGCTAACAGCACATAATTTATCAAATAGACTTTCTTTTTAAAGGAAAACCTAAAAGATTTCCAAAAAATGCACATATGTTTTATTTCCTCTATTTTCTCTTTCCATGTGGAATTCACAATTTCTTGTTTCCTGAGGTATATCCCAAGGATCTTAATTTTGTCCTTATTGAAATTTATACCACTAATCATTCCCTCAAAACCTAAACCTTGACCTTTGTCTTTATTTAATACAAAATCAATAACCTGAATAAATTATTGCATTTGTTTTATCACTGTATCCTTACTTGCTTCATTCTTTGTTATAACAATAATACCTGCATAATTTAACACACTGGGCATTGTTATTCCTTCATTTGAAATATAGCTCATAATACCTATCTCCTTATTCATATAAGTAAATATTGCTTTCATTACTAATGCAAATAATGTACCACTCAATGGACAGCCTTGTCTAATACACTTTTCTCGCAATAAATCCAAAAAGTGGTCCAGAGGATGAATGATTCATTCAAATAAAAGTACATATGATAAGATGAATGTATGAGTGAACCAAAACAATGAGGTGGCAAATTGATGAAAAAACTATAAAACAATTTATTTAGAAAGTGTGTTAGCGCTTTCACAGTAATAACACTGCTTCTTCAGAGATTAAAACAATTCCATTACAAACGAGTTTAAATAATGATGTCAAAGATTTCAAAAACTCCATGTCCAATCCCTAACTTCAAGCGATTAAAACATCTAATTAGTTAAAATTACCTTAAAGGAGAAAGCACTTTGATGGTCCTATTACCATCACTTACAAGTTTGTCTCATCCTTAAAAAAGGCTTCATTGGCACCTTATTATTGAGAAATGCTTGAGCAGACATTTCTATTTTCTGACCTTATTACTGAGCCCTTTCCCCTTATTTGCTTTTAACCTAATAATCCATTTAGCTTCCTGCACATCTGTGACATTTTCAATGTCACCTCCTTGTTCATTGGACTCTATTTGCTATATTATTAAAAACTTAAATGTATATGACCTATCATTTATATTAATGTGCTTGGCTAAGGTATTTGTGCAATTAATTTTCTTGATGTCATATAAATGCTCCCTGAGTCTGTCTTTGAAATGCCTGTTCGTTTTTCCCACATAAAATAACTTACAGGAACAGAGAGTGAAATAAAGAATATCTATGGTGTTGCAATTACCCCTGGTATAGAATTTAAATTTCTTATTCATTTCAAGGTGTTCAAATTGCCCAGGTGAGTCAACGTATACACAATATCTGCAATTCCCACAGATAGATGTAACAGCTGGAATCCCATACTGATGTTCATTATTCCTTGAATAACGTAATCTACATTTCAAATTCCTCTTATTTTTGAAAGAAAAACTCGGAGTTTCACCAACAATCTTCTTATATATATTAATCTCTCCACTACAATGTGAAAAATAAGGTTTTGCTGTTGTATTTAGAGCATTCCTTATCTGGGACAAGGGTGACATTATGTTATGATCTTGATATCCCATTTCTTTCAGCCTCCCTTGTATGGCAAATAAATCTATCTCAAATTTACAATCATCAGGGTTTAACCTAGAAACCCTGAGCCCTTCCCCCTTAACTATATTATTGAAAATATGGCCCAGATGCATGCCTTTTCTATGTAATAAATTATTTCTATGACATTCTTTCCTGTGAATAGTTGTACATATACTCCTGTCAGGCTTCCTATACAATCTCACATCTAAAAAGTTAATCTCATCAGAGGAGGCATTCATGTCAAATTTAAGAAAGGAAGTGCTTGCATTCAAAAATTCAACAAAATGAAGTCATCATAAGTTCCTTCCCATCTTCTTCTTTCGGCTGCGCCCGTCAGGGGTCACCACAGCAGATCAATTGTTTACATGTCTTCCTGTCCTCTGCATCTTGCTCTGTCACACCAACCACCTGCATGTCCTCTCTCACCACATACATAAACCTTATCTTAGGCCTTCCTCTTTTCCTGTTACCTGGCAGCTTCATCCTTAGCATCTTTTTCCCAATATAATCTGCATCCCTCCTCAGCACATGCCCAAACCAATGTAATATTGCCTCTCCAGCTTTGTCTCCAAACCTTCCAACCTGGGCTGACCCTCTAATATACTTATTCCTAATCCTGTCCATCCTCGTCACACTCAGTGCAAATATTAACATCTTCAACTCTGCCATGTCAAGCTCTGACTCCTGCCTTTTTGTCAATGCCACTGTCTCCAACCCATATAACATAGCTGGTCTCACTACCTTCTTGTAGACCTTCCCTTTCACTCTTACTGGTACTCGTCTGTCACAAATCACTCCTGACACTCTTCTCCACCCACTCCATCCTGCCTGTACTCTCTTCTTCACCTCTCTTCCACACTCACCATTAATCTGAACTCTTGATCCCAAGTATTTAAACTCATCCACCTTCGCCACCTCTACTCCCTGCATCCTCACCATTCCTCTATCCTCCCTCTCATTCACACACATATATTCTGTCTTAGTCCTGCTGACCTTCATTCCTTTTCTCTCTAGAGCATATCTCCACCTCTCCAGGGTCTCCGCTACCTGTTCCCTACTCTCACAACAGATCACAATGTCATCTGAAAACATCATAGTCCACGAGGACTCCTGTCTGATCTCATCTGTCAACCTGTCCATCACCATTACAAATAAGAAGGGGCTCAGAGCTGAACCTTGATTTAATCCCACCTCCACTTTAAACACATCCGTCACTCCCACCGCAGACCTCACCGCTGTCACACAACCATTGTACATATCCTGTACCACTCTTACATACTTCTCTGACACTCCCAACTTCCTCATACAATACCACAACTCATCTCTAGGCACCCTGTCATATGCTTTCTCTAAATACACAACAACACAATGCAACTCCTTCTGACATTCTCTGTACTTCTCCATCAACACTCTCAAAGCAAACATCGCATCTGTAGTGCTCTTTCCTGGCATGAAACCATACTGCTGATCACTAATCATCATTTCCCTTCTTAACCTAGCTTCCACTAGTCTTTCCCATAACTTCATGCTGTGACTGATTAATTTAATCCCTCTGTAGTTACTACAGCTCTGCACATCACCCTTATTCTTAAAAATCGGTACCAAAACACTTTTTCTCCATTCCTCAGGCATCCTCTCACTTTCCAAGATTTCATTAAACAATCTAGTTAAAAACTCCACTGCCATTTCACCTAAACACCTCCATGCTTCCACAGGTATGTCATCAGGACCAACAGCCTTTCCATTCTTCATCCTCTTCATATCTATCCTTACTTCCTCCTTGCTAATCCACTGCACTTCATGATTCACTATCCGCACATAATCCAACCTTCTCTCCCTCTCACTCTCTTCATTCATTAGCCCCTCAAAGTACTCTTTCCATCTGCTCAACACACTCTCCTCGCATGCGAGTACGTTTCCCTCATTATCCTTTATCACCCTTACCTGCTGCACATTTTTACTAGCTCGGTCCCTCTGTCTAGCCAATCGGTACAGGTCCTTTTCTCCTTCCTTGTTTATACAACTCATCATACACCTTATCCTTAGCCTTCAACTGCAGAACCAAGGAAGCTTTCCATTGACTGGTTACAAATAAATAGCAAGTGCAAGAACGCTGAGTCCACGAACCCCTGAGATGAAAAATCACCAACAAAAATGAACCAGCAAAAAAGTTGGCTGAAAAGATGCACACCAACAAAAAGTTGGTTAAAAAATCTTCATTTAATACTTCTTGTTAAGTGCTTTCACGCACATAGAAGTGGGCTTCATCAGAACATCTCAATACAAATCTATTACAGTTTAAATACTGCTTTTGGCACCAAAATCCAAGATAAAATGTTTTAAAGTGACATGTGCACCAAAATTACATACAAAAAATACATTCAAAAAAATACATATAAAAGAACATATTATTATATTCCAAATGCACATCCACTCAAAGCATTAAAATGTGTTCAAACACATTTCAAGAATACATTTAAAAATATATACTTCAGATGTACCCTAAAACTACTCTCTAATAACTACTAACTGTTTCACTTTATTGAACCCAGATCTTCATTCAAATTCACCTTTACTCCAAAAATACTTAATTCCCAAAAAATAAAAAATGAAATAAAATGAAAATCTTACTAGAATAACTTTCAAATGTATAACTGTACAACAAAAAATAACTATACAACAACAACTGTCCTTGAAACATCTTTTTGTATCATTGGCAATATTGTATCTAAATATAATAATTTAAAACCATATGTATACATGAATTACTTTATAGTTAACAAAGGTTTAATAGATATATAATCATTAAGCCCTGGTGGGGTCGAAGCATCAGTGCATAATTGCCACCAAATTTCTTTGTAACCCAAGGTGGCTTTAATGTTACCACCTCTGGGGTCTAAAGCAATATTTTCCAAAATGGCAAATTTAAAACTGTGCTTGTCCCCACACTTCTCTATATGTCTATACGGGGCATTATTTGCATCCTTTCTCTTGATATGGTATAGGTGATCATAAATAAGTTTTTTAAAACTTCTTTCAGTTTTCCCTATATAGTATCCTGGACATATCAAACATCTTGCCAAATATATAACAAATTTGAAATTACAGTTGCCTTGTTTAAATCTAATCCTGGAAAAAGTTGAATTTGATCAATAGTTTAAAACTAGACAACGCATATTTGATTAAATGTATACATTTTAAAATTGTCCCTATGGGGCTGCACTTTTTTAAGCACCCTATGGGAATGGATATTTCTAACAAAATTAAATGTGAATTTAACCAATTTTTTAACCAATGCGGTCTACAGTATATGCAGTTACTGATCAAATTTAATGATGAAAAGTTATGTAAGTGTATGAATGAAGTGGTGCGGTTCAATGAGATGATTCTTAATAACTTATTGTTCTTCCAATGGGAGAAATTGTATGTAAAAGCAATTTGATATGGCCGACAAAAAAACTCAAAAGGTTTACAATAAGAAATGCAAAAAGATAAAAAGAGATATGGATCAGTACAGTAGTGGTTTTGTATACCAGTGGGGTGATGATAAAAAGGAAAGGGATAACAAATATAAGCCCTTTCATGCTAGGAACAACCATAGAGATAGAAATGTATCATATGAGGTGGTCGACACTTACAATCAGGACAACAGACTAAATTTTCAAAAAGGCTGGAAACAGGAACAACACATAGACTGGAAAAAGGATGGAAAGTGGAAGAAAAATTATCCATATCAAACATATGGAAGTTACAAGAACATCACAGGGATGAAGGGAGAACTGAGGCATTGGTAGAGGGGAATCCAGACAGGATTAAGAACAACTGTCAGTTTGGAAATGGTCAGAGTATTATTAAAGAAGGTATCATACACAGTTATAATAACTTTAATATATACAACTACACAGACCTCACATTAGCAAAAGCACATTTTGATTTATTATCTAAAGGAATGAAGTACATTCCCACAACATGCTTTAGATTGGTCAACTGTTTAAGTGAAATTAAATTATTTATTAGAAAAATTAATTTAGCCATTATGTATAAGGACAGTGATCATGTTGCAGTACAAAGGGCAAGTGGCGTAGGTACACTTAAAAAGAAAAGTTATGTCCCTCCGATGCATCCGAATGTACTGGTTTATGACAAATTGGTAACTAAGTAGATTTATAAACTGCAGAATAAGTTAATGGGCAAGAAATTAAAAAGCAACCTTACTACGGAAGAGATTAGAATTCTTAAGGACTTGAGAGAAGACAATAGTATTCGGGTAATGAAACCAGATAAAGGAGGAGGTGTGGTAATTTACGACAGTTTGGAGTACAGTACAAAAATGCACAAGATTTTACATCTATCAGGCAACTATGAAATTGTGTCTATTAATGAAATCAACATTGCGTACAGATGTATAGATATGTATGTTGAGGAATTTTTTATAGACAACAGAATCACAGTAGACACCTATAATTTTTTGACAGTAGAACATTCCAAACTGGCCACTTTGGTGGGGATCCCTACGGTGCATAAAAATGTCAGCAACCCACCTTTTCGTCCCATAATTTCAGGCAGTAAATCAAAAACATTTCCATTGGGAGTTGCAGTGGATACTATGTTAAAAGACATGTATGTGAAGATTCCTCATATGGTCAAGAATTCGTGGGATTTTCTAAAGAACTTTCCCACAGATATATGGAAAGAAGGACTACTATATGTTATCACTGATGTGGTAGATTTATTCTCTTGCATTCCCAAAGAGGAAGGTATGGAAGCATTCACTAACAGCATCAGAAAATATACTGATTTAGAATGGGATAGGGTTTGCCTGATTCTTGAACTTATGTCTATAGTATTAGATCATATTTACATATTTTATGAGGGTGAACACTTTAGACAAACTAAGGGAGTAGCGATGGGGGCAACATGTGCCCCCATATATGCAAATATGGTCTTGTTAGACTGGGAAGAGTCAGTAGTTTTTAAAAGTGACTACTATAAACATGTCAGATATTACTCATGGTTTCTTGATATATACATCTTATGGGACGGAAGTCAGGTTGCTTTGAACAATTTCTTGGACTATTTAAACCATAGTAGTGAGTACCTTAAATTTACTTCATCTAGTAGTAGTGAAGGTATAGCGTATTTGGACATTTATATATCCAATGGAGACAAAGGCTTCAAATCTCGTATTCATAGAAAAAGCACATTCTCCGATGGTTATTTGGAATATACTAGTAATCACCCAAGGAAATTGTTGTATAATATTTATAAAGGACATTGTATTAGAGCTATAAGAATGACATCGAAATATGCAGAGATGGTAGAAGAAATGGATTTCATCACAGAATTGTTTAAAGAAAGGGGTTATAGTATGAATATGATGAAAGATGTGAGGAATTATGTCATTAAGGAATAGGGACACAAATATACCCCATTATTAGAAGCTAACAGTAAGGAAGGGACAATTACTGGGGTGGAACGGGTTAGTTCCACTAACACAGTTTTCAATAGAGCATGTGTATTGGAATATGGGCCACACACTAATAAAGTTATAAACATCTTGACCAGCAACTGGAATGTTATGATGGTTGATCAAGATATTGTGAAAATTATATGTCCCAAACCTTAATTTCTGTACAAAATGGGTTGCAACATTAAGATGTATTTGGAAAGAGGGATAATAAAGAATGGAACAGACAGTGGTAAAAAGCACACTAAGACATGTGGTAGTTGCAATCAATGTCAGGTGATAAATGAAGAAGAAGGGACTATTTTGAATAATGTCAACAGAACCAGGATTAGATTTAAACAAGTCAACTGTAATTCCAAATTTGTTATAAATTTGGCAAGATGTTTGATATGTCCAGGATACTATATAGGGAAAACTGAAAGAAGTTTTAAAAAATGTATTTATGATCACCTATACAGTATCAAGAGAAAGGATGCAAATAATGCCCTGTATAGACATATAGAGAAGTGTGGGGACAAGCACAGTTTTAAATTTGCCATTTTGGAAAATATTGCTTTAGACCACAGAGGTGGCAACATTAAAGCCACCTTGGGTTACAAAGAAATTTGGTGGCAATTATACACTGATGCTTTGACCCCACTGGGGCTTAATGATTATATATCTATTAAACCTTTGTTAACTATGAAGTAATTCATGTATACATATGGTTTTAAATTATTATATTGCCAATTATACAAAAAGATGTTTCAAGGACAGTTGTTGTATATTTATTTTTGTTGTACAGTTATACATTTGAAAGTTATTCTAGTAAGATTTTCATTTTATTTCATTTTTTTATTTTTTATGAAGTAAGTATTTTTGGAGTAAATGGTGAATTTGAATGAAGATCTGGGTTCAATACAGTAAAACAGTTAGTAGTTATTAGAGAGTAGTTTTAGGGTATATCTGAAGTATATATTTTTAAATGTATTTTTGAAATGTGTTTGAACACATTTTAATGCTTTGAGTGGATGTGCATTTGGAATATAATAATATGTTCTTTTATATGTATTTTTGAATGTATTTTTTGTATGTATTATTGGTGCACACATCACTTTAAAACATTTCATCTTGGATTTTGGCACCAAAAGCAGTATTTAACAGTAATAGATTTGTATTGAGATGTTCTGATGAAGCCCACTTCTATGTGGGTGAAAGCGCTTAACAAGAAGTATTAAATGAAGATTTTTTTAGCCAACTTTTTTGTTGGTGTGTATCTTTTCAGCCAACTTTTTTGCTGGTTCGTTTTTGTTGGTGATTTTTCATCTCAGGGGTTCGTGGACTCAGCGTTCTTGCACTTGCTATTTATCCTTAGCCTTCACCACCTTTCACTTTGCCATGCACCTCATCTCCTTATACTCCTGTCTACTTTCTTCATCTCTTTGACAATCCCACTTCTTCTTCGCCAACCTCTTTCACTATATACTCTCTTGTACTTCTTCATTCTACCAACAGGTCTCCTTGTCCTCCTTCCTCTTTCCAGATGTCACACCAAGCACCTTTCTAGCCATCTCTCTTACTAGCTCTGCTGTAGTTACCCAGCTATTCGGTAACTCTTCACCGCCACCCAGTGCCTGTCTTAACTCTTCCATGAACATCACCTCACAATTACCATTTTTCAATTTCCATAATTTGATCCTTGGTGTTGCCCTCACACTCATCCTCCCCTTCTTGATCACCAATGTCATCCTACAAACCACCAACCTATGCTGCCTAACTGCACTTTCCCCTGCCACCACTTTACAGTCTCCAATCTCCTTCAGACTGGCCCTTCTACATAAGATATAATCCACCTGTGTGCATCTTCCTCCACTCTTGTATGTCACCCTATGCTCCACCCCCTTGTTAAAATATGTATTCAACACAGCCATGTCCATCCTTTTCGCAAAATCCACTACCATCTGACCTTCTGCATTCCTTTGCTTAACACCATACCTACCCATCACTTCTTCATCCCCTCTGTTCCCTTCATCAACATGCCCATTGAAATCTGTTCCAATCACCAGTCTCTCACCCTTGGGTACAGTCAACACCACTTCATCCAACTCACTCCAAAATTTTTCTTTCTCATCCATTGCACACCCAACTTGTGGAGCATATGCACTAACAACATTCATCATTACACCATCAAGTTCCAGCTTCATAAACAACATTCTATCCGACACTCTTTTCACCTCCAAAACACTCTTAGCATACTGTTCCTTCAGGATAATGCCTATGCCATTTCCCCTCCCATCCACACCATGATAAAACAATTTGAACCTGCCTCCAATATGCCTAGCCTTGCTCCCCTTCCATCTGGTCTCTTGCATACACAATATACAAACCTTCCTTTGGTCCATCATATCAGCTAGCTCACTCCCTATACCAGTCATACTGCCAACATTCAAAGCTCTGACCCTCACTATCACAGTCCTAGCCTTTACCTGCCTTTGGCCATGCCTTCCACCTCTTCTCCTCCGTCGACCAACAGTAGCCCAATTTCCGCCAGCACCCATAACATAAACAAATCATCCACAAAGTGTCTATAGAATATAATTTGCTGCCAAGTTGCTGATTTCAAGAACGTATCATATTCCCATTTAGCCATTATAAGATTGGCATAACTGTTTGGTTATTGGTGTACCCATGGCCACACCCTCTTTTTGAAAATATAGCTGCTGTTCAAATAGGAACACATTATTCTCTAATATAATTTCTATTAATAGAGCAAGCAAATCTATAGAATTCTTTGTCATTGTACTATATTCGGTCAGATACATTCTTAACATATCCAAACCTCGTCATTAGGTATCACAGTAAAAAGCGATCATACATCCAGTGTGACAAACCATATATTGTCCAAATCCCTTACCTCCAGATGTATAAAATCATAAGCCGTTTAAAAAAATGTTTAGAACTATATTCTCCTCATTCTCCAAAAATTTCAGTGCATTCCATTCTTCAGCAGTTGTTAGTTCTGTTTTTATGCTTTTTATCAGAAGCTTTATATAAGTCTGCTTCACACAGTTTATAAAAAGTTCCATGACAAGCTAGCTCATAGGAACAAAAGTACTTGGTTTTCTGAATACTTTTAAAGTCATTAACAGAATTGGTAGTGTTTCAATGCAACAGAAATTACACATGTCCGTGAAGCAGATTCTCCTGTAGAGGTAATGCTACTAATTTGGAAACAATACCTGCAGGATCCATTACAATTAATAATGCAGATAGTGCTAGTTTGAATGTGAACACTGAAAATGCAGCCAATGACGGTAAACCTCTAGAAAAAGACACTGGTACAAGGTGAAAAGATACTGCACCACCAGCGACAGAGGTCACTACAGTCAATTCGGCATTAAGTAAATCAGTTAGCAAAGCCTGTCTCTCAGCAGAAGTTCCGGTAAGGGAAACAAACAGTATGGAAGTTTCAGAACAACCACTTCAGGTTTTTCATTTAATTTTATCTGCAAAAGGGGCCTCTGTGATGCGTCAGTCCAGGAAAAGGTCGCAAAGCAGGGGGAGATTAAAACACAAGTTCCAAGAGGGCATGAAGGAAGCTCAGACGGTCAAAAGGATGTGGCAAAAGAAGGTAACTCCCTTGCTGGAATATTTCTTCCAAACAGTTAAGCAATTCTGAATATACATTGCTCAGAAAAGGGCTATATTTTATGCCAATACAAAATATGAGCATTACTGATGTGATTGTTGATCTAAAATTATTTGTTAGATCTGTTACTCTGAAAACTATATTTAACAATTCCAGTTGTGTTAATGACGTAAAAGTATTCAGAAAACCAAGTATTTTTGTTCCCATGAGCCATCTGGTCATGGAAACTTTTTATAAACTGTGTGAAGAAGACTTATATAAAGCTTTTGATAAAAAGCATAAAAACAGAACTAACTTAACTGCTGAAGAATGGAATGCACTGAAATGTTTGGAGAATGAGGAGACTATAGTTATAAAACAAGCTGACAAAGGTGGCCCAATGGTAGTAATGGACAAAAGATTTTATGTGAATTCTATGACTGATATGTTAAGTGATGAAAAGTATATGAACGAGTTCATAAAAGTTTTACTTTATTAATACAAAAATAGAATATATAGTGCACTGTATGAATGTTTATTAAGTAGAGACATTTCTCAGGAATTATTTGAGTATTTTATCATTGATGCTCCCATTATCCCATCAGGAATAGACTTCCAAAATTACATAAGGATCCAATGATGCTACCCTTCAGGCCCATAGTTTCTGGGCCGGGATGGTGCACTGAGACCATGTCCACTTATGTAGAAAAGTCCTTAAGTCCCATAGTTGACAACAACTCCTATATTCTTAGAGATTCTAAACATTTTTAAATGACTTGTATGATTTTATACATCTGGAGGTAAGGGATTTGGACAATGTATGGTTTGTCATGCTGGATGTATGATCGCTTTTTACTGTGATACCTAACAACGAGGTTTGGATATGTTAAGAATGTATCTGACCGAATATAGCACAATGACACAGAATTCTACAGATTTGCTTGCTCTATTAATAGAAATTATATTAGAGAATACTGTATTCTATTTGAACAGCAGCTATATTTACAAAAAGAGGGTGTGGCCATGGGTACATGAATGGCCAACAGTTATGCCAATCTTACAATGCGTAAATGGGAATATATGTTCTTGAAATCAGCAACCTGGAAGCAAGTTATTTTCTATAAACGCTTCGTGGATGATTTGTTTATGTTATGGGAAAGCACTTATGATGACTTAAATAATTTTGTTGAATTTTTGAATGCAAGCACTTCCTTTCTTAGATTTGTGATTAACGTTTTAGATGTGAGAGTGTATAGGAAGCCTGACAGGAGTATATGTACAACTATCTACAGGAAAGTATGTCATAGAAATAATTGATTGCATAGAAAAGGCATGCATCTGGGCCATATTTTCAAGAATATAGTTAAGGGACAAGGGCTCAGGGTTTCTAGGTTAAACCTTGATTATTGTAAATTTGAGGTAGATTTATTTGACACACAATGAAGGCTGAAAGAAAGGGGTTATCAAGATCATGACATCATGTCACCCTTATCCCAAATAAGGAATGCTGGAAGTTCAACAGCAAAACCTTATTTTTCACATTATAGTGGAGAGATTAATGTATGTGAGAGGTCAAAACAGAATACTTTTATTTTTTGGTAACAATGTTAATTTGGCTACAGATATTATGAAAAGATATTGGCCCATTTTGACTAGTGATATTAATGTTAAGAAGAGAGGAATTTGAAATGTAGATTATGTTACTCAAGGACTAATGAATGTCAATATGGGATTCCAGCTGTTACATCCATCTGTGGTTATTGCAGATATTGTGTATACGTTGACTCATATGGGCAATTTGAACACCCTGAAATGAATAAGAAATTTAAATTCTATGCCAAGGGTAATTGTAGCACCAAAGTATTATTTATTTAGCTATCTCTTCCTGTAAGTCATTCTATGTGGGAAAAATGAACAAGCGTTTCAAAGGCAGAATCAAGGAGCATTTACATGACATCAAGAAAAATAATTGCACGAATGTCTTAGCCAAGCATATTAATATACATGGTAGGTCACATACATTTAAGTTTTTAATAATAGAGAAAATAGAGTCCAATTAACGTGGAGGTAACATTGAAAATGTCACAGAGGTACAGGAAGCTAAATGGATTATTAGGTTAAAAGTAGATAAGGGGAAGGGGCTCAATGATAAGGTGCCAATGAAGCCTTTTTTAGGATGAGACAAACTTGTAAGTGATGGTAATAGAACCATCAAAGTGCTGTACCTTTAAGGTAATTTTAACTAATTAGATGTTTGAATGAAGGTAGGGATTGGACATGGAATTTTTGAAATCTCTGACATTATTTAAACTTGTTTGTAATGGAATTGTTTTAATGTCTGAAGAAGCAGTTTTATTACTGCGAAAGTGCTAACAAACTTTCTAAATAAATTGTGTTATAGTTTTTCATCACTTTGTCACCTCACTGTTTTGGGTCACTCATACATTTGTCTTATCATAATACACTTTTCTACCTTTATGTCTTAATTCAACCATCCATTTATCATAATCTTCACTATGCTATACTTATATGCTGACATGCCCATGTTTTTATGCATCTTAGTTATATTATACACAAACATATCCCACAATACTGAGTGATGAATCAAATCAGATATTTTACTTAAATCTCCTACCATTAATTTTGCATGAACATTTCTAACTACTATATCATCTATTATTCCCCTAATTATTAACAATAAATCTTGAACTTTTTTTCCTTTTATGCCAAACACATATTCATTTACAATATTACCTACTTTTTCTTCCATCTTGTTTTGTAATATTTTCATAAAAATCTTATAGTCTGTATTATTTACTACAATTGGTCTCCAATTCAGTACATATTCCTTATTTCCTTTTTCCATATTAACCTAAGGATACCTCAACATAGCTCTTTACAGGATCATAGGCTCATAGGAGGTTACTAGGCTAATGGCCCTGAGGCCCTTACAAGCCTAACCAAGAGTTTATCCCCAAAAAAGAAACCTCAGTCACCTTATATTGCCCCTGTCAATAAGGGACAAAGGTGGAACCCCTGGGTCAAATTTGTGGTTTCCCATCCACTCATCAAGGTTGCACCTGAGGAGGGTCAGCAAGGTACTCTGTTTGACATGTATGGGAATCTATTCCAGAGACAGGGCAGCCTCTGGGAGACAAACCTCTCTCTCCAGCAGGTTTTGTTGATGTCCCATATTAGATTACGTCCTTTCAAGCAGGTAATGCATGTTAAGTTAGACTTACAGATATGGAGCATCTCTAGTAGGGCATATTACGTTGTAAGTGAGATACAGATCACCTCTGAGCAATCTGTACGATACGGAGTAGAGAGATAGTGATTTGAGCCTGCCACATAGGACAGGTGTTGGAGGCCATGGATTCTCTTTGTGAGGTATCTCTGTCACCTTTCCAGTTGGTGGAAGTGTTTGCAGAGGTACATACCAAACGGGATGTTATATTACATTATAGGCCTAATGAAGGAGGAGTACAGAGAGTTAATAATCTCCTTTTTTCTGGATGCAATCCCTTTACTAATGAGATGAACCAAGTAAAGGTTTTTCTGACCACTGCTGCTATATGATGATCAAATGTGAGATTGTTGTCAACCTCAGTACCCAGGTCTGTCACCACAGGTTGTTGCCATCAATGTGGTGATCAGTAGGGGCCATGTTTTTGCTGAATGGTATGATAATACATTTTTTTTTTGCATT
This sequence comes from Protopterus annectens, assembly GCF_019279795.1. Lineage (NCBI taxonomy): Eukaryota > Metazoa > Chordata > Ceratodontiformes > Protopteridae > Protopterus > Protopterus annectens. Next base: position 618,646,420 of record NC_056732.1, on the reverse strand, counting down.
TAACTAAAGGCCATTACTTTGCACCAGTCATTTGTTGCTGAGAGACCCTCTTGCAGTATAACATAATTTGGGGAGTCAATGACAGTACCCTACTTACAGTCATCCACAAACTTGGTCAGCCACAGGCCCTTTGTCTTTGCCTGGACCTCTGAGAAGTAGACGCCAAACAGTAGAGGTCCCAGGACAAATCCCTGGGGAACACCACTAGTGAAAGGTCTGCTGTCATAGGTGGTGGTACCTATTTTGAACTTGTGGGTCCTATCAGTGAGCCAGTTGGCCACCCACCTGATGAGATAGGGATTTATTTATGTCAAGTTGAGTTAGCTTTTCTATGATGCCCGAGTGGGGGATTGTGTCAAAGGCCTTAGCCAAGTCAAGGTAAGCTGTATGTACTGACTTTTCCTCATCCAGGGCCTTAGTGACAGTCTCAAAGAAGTTAACCAGGTTCAACAGGCAAGATCTGCCCCTGACAAATCCAAATTGGGTGGGGTCAAGTGCTTGGAAATTGCCTTTGTCCTTGTTTATGAGATCCATAATAATGCACTCCATGGCTTTACAGATCAGACTTGTCAAGCTAATGGGGCAATAGTTTCCTGGGTCAGTAGTGACACCACCTTTGTGCAAGGTGATGACAATGGCAGTTCTCTGCTGTGCTGGAATGAAGCCTGTAATTAGGCTGTGGCTGAAAACGGTGCTCAATAGTGAAGCTAGTTCTTGCTGGAGATGGTGCAGAATACAGCCTGGGATACTATCAGGTCCTATGGAAGCTGTGTTCTTTGTCTTGGATAGGGCCTTTAACACTTGATCTATGGAGATATTAGGTGCGGGACAAGTATCGGGGATGTCGAATGGGCCTTTGGGGGTGGATAGGGCGGTGAAGTTTATGCTGAACCTATCAGCTAGCAGGTTGTCTAAGTCAACAGGATCAGTGTAAGTGGTACCATTAAGTACTAATTTGAAAGAAATCTGGGCTTTGCCATGGAGGTTCCTGATGTAACTGAAAAAGGCTTTGTGGTTTCCCTTTGTTTCAGAGGCTAGTTTCAATTCATAATTGGCTTTGGAGGTTTTCACTGGTGATCTAATTTGTTTGTTGAGGCTGAAGAGGGAGTTTTTCCAATTTGGAATTTGTTCCTTTTTACCCTTGGACAACAGTTTCTTCCCTTTGTTGTAAAGCCTGTTGATAGAGTATGCCCACCAGACCAGTTTATGTTTCCTTGAGGAACATTACCTGAAGCCTTTTTCTAACCATTCATTTAATACCTTTATATACGATTTCTTTTGCTCTATAGTCATATTTTATACATCTTATATTCTGTTCTATCAGGACCTGCTGCTAAATTTAAATTCATTACTTTTATTGACTGTTCTAGCTCCTCGATTCTTATATCTTTTTCTAAATTCTTATTCTCAGTGTCAGAAAATGTACTTACCTTCCATTCTTTCCATGTATTTGTTCTCTACTTTTTTAAAAAATGTCTTAATATGTTATTTTACTACATTCATAATCTCCTCTTGTGTATTATACATTTTACCTGAAGATTTTTTTATTTCCCTCATTAAACTGTTATTCTGTTTAATTATTTTGCTTAAATATGGTGCAAGTTCTTCTTTTTTCCTTTCAAAAATATATTTGTTTGTAGAATAAATGTTCTATGTTTTTCCTTATTCAAACCATATAATTTCTGTTCCTTAATAAAAAGTTTTCATTGTTCTTTTCTAAACACTCAATCATATCATTGTTTAAATTTTTGTATTTTATTTTTCCCATGTATGGCTTCTTTTTCTCCCATGTTAGAGCATTTTTTATATTTCAGTTGAAAAACTGAACCACCATTCTGATCAATCTATAAATTTCTCTCATTTCCACATGATCTTGCTATAATGTCATGATCACTTTTCTCCCTTTAGCATCCCATTTCATTTCATTTATTCTTTTTATACCTTTCCCTATTTTATATACTCATAATTTCTCTTTACCATAATCCAAATTGCCCTATGGTCTGAAAAAAAATTGTCAATAACACTCCTTGTTTAACTATTATTAAGCTTTTAGTCAATAAAGATTATCTATTTTTGTTCTTTTTCCCCTCTTCTGTACATATAAATCTCTAAATTCCATATTTTTAACTGTCCATATTTCATAATGTCCTTTACTATTTTTACATCATAAGCCTTCTTGTTTTGCTGTCTTAGATTGCAATTAAAGTTTCTTACTACAATTATTTCCATGTTAACTGCTACATATTGTGTTATCTTTCTAAACATCTCTTCCCTCTCCTTTTTTAATACATATGCATATTGTGACGTCCCTCCTCTGGGCCCATAATCAAGGAGCCTCAGTCCTCACCACTGACTCCAGTAAGTGACATTCACTTGGAACAAAAATAGATACACACAATATTTTCAGATGCAGCTCTCTGCACCAAGCAGAGTTTCCCTCAAGAGCACACAGGGAGCACACTCCCGTCCTGTAGCTGGGTTTCCCTCTTTCTCACCAGACCCCAAATAAGACTTCACACTGATCACAGTTGTAGAGTTAAGTCCTCAGCCAAGTGTTCCAAGCCAAGTCCTTCATCCCCCTTTTTGTGAAACCAGGCTTTGTGCCTCTGCTCCAAGTAGCTGACACACACACACACACACACACACACACACACACACACACACACACACACACACACACACACACACACACACACACACACACACTCTGAGATTTTTCACACACACCTGGGAAAGGCTGGCATAGATTTACCAGCTATGCCTCCTTTGCCCAGACTAAAAGGTAAATACTGCCACCAGAACACTCCAAAGCCAGCTACTGTAAAGCTCTTACAAGGGCACCCAATTATACTGAGTAAAATGAATACTAATACAAATGGTAGTGATTGACCAATGCAGCAAGGCTTTCAGGAGCAGCCACAGTGTCACCAAATAAATATAAGTATTCTCAAAGGTTAAAATGTTTACTAAAAGACCAGCCACACTGAAAATTTTAAATAAATTTAATAATAAATAATAAAACAATATGAAACTACTAAATATCTATTTACAACAAATGCCAGAGTTTCAATTACAGGAATTAATAAAAATACCACTAATGGAAAGATGGGCAGATACGGAAAACAATACTTAACTAATCTCACTATATGTTCCTGACTCATATAATGAATTATTGTACCCTAGTTCACTTACTAGAGCAAGGCAAGATGATGTAGGTGAATGGTCCTTCTTTGTCAGGTTTCAAAAACAGACTGCCTTGAGACTTCTGTCTCATCTAGTATTAAAGCATCATTTCAGTGCTGGCTTACAGAATGACATCACACACATCTGGTCATCTGACTTCTGCTTCCCATACTACCCCCTTTACTAGAAACTGAACCAGAATCTTGCACGTGTGTCATAATACACATACACAGAGCTTTGTTAAGATGTGCTATAGCATCTGGAAGCTATAAAACCATTTTGAAAACTTCCACCCTTCCAGGGTAGCAATTAGTTCACCCCTAAGGACAATTACAGTAGGATTCCTAGTCCTGCTTTTCACAGACATTGTGTCTCTGGCTGCAATCAGAGCTGTAAGAGACAATATTTATTTCCCTAAACCAGGTAATTTAATGTCATACTATTTTCAAAATTAGCTGGACTGAGATCAACCTCTTCTCTTCCAGTATACTCTGTTACAATATATCATTTCAACAGTTACAATACAGTCTGACATATAGGTGTATTTATTTTATGTCCATCTGGAACCACTGTTGGTATATTTTTAACACAAGCAGCTTTGCAAATACATTTTCAACACAAGCACCTATACAAATCAGTTTGATATACAGTACAAATGACATATAATTCTTTGCCAAACTCCAGCTATCTATGCTGGCATATGTTACACATTCGCTGCCCTACTTCTCCTGGCATAGCTACCAATACCTCACATCATCACACAAATATTGCAATAATTCTCGCAACACGTGCTCCCATCTTACATTGATTATAGAAATTCTACCTGCTATAACAAATGCAACATCTAATACTTTAATTGTATCAAGTATTCCTGAGCAGGTCTCTTTCCCAAAATTCCATATCATATTTTTCCCCACCACACTTTGATTTGAATTCTTTCTGACTTTAACAAAAATCTAGTGCCTTCTAGTATAATAGCATCACTAACTGTTTACACCACTCCAAAATACCTATCCTTCTTTCCAAGATCTTAAACTATTGACATTTAATGATACAGCTTTACACGTACCTCTGCTTAAAATAATGTGCAGCCATCCTTTTCCTTTCTTTTTTCTTTTTTTTAAATCTTCTGTATTCTTCATTTACCTTTCTCTCACTCTTTTCCAATTGAACGTCTCTTTTGTTTAATTATATTCCATTTAATGTCATCATTCTCACTTAAACTTAACTCTTCTTCTTCAATATTTTCTATATTTAAATTTTCCCTTACTTTATCTTTTTGTATCATTTGTTATTCATCACTAATACTGTGATATCCCCATATTGGGCCAGTAATCAAGGAGCCTGAATCCTCACCACTGACACTGGAGAGGGATGTTCACTTAGAATACAAATGGATACACTCAGTATTTCCAGATGCAGATCTCTGTATCAAGCAATACTTACCTTAAGAGGACACAGGGTACACACTCAATCCGGGGGCTGGTTCCTTTCTATATCTTTCCAGAACCCCAGTAAGACTCCTCACTGGTACAGCTGTAGAGTTACGTTTTCATCTGAGTGTCCAAGCTATGTCCTCTACCATTCTCTCTCTGTGAAACCAATGCTTTGTGTCCCAGCTCCAAGTAGCTGACACACACACACACACACACACACACACACACACACACACACACACACACACACACACACACACACACACAGAGACACACAGACACACACAGACACACACACTTTGAGATTTGATTTTCACACACACACACACACACACACACACACACACACACACACACACACATGGGAAAAGTTGGCACAGGTTTACTAGATCTGCCTCCTTATGCCCAGCCTATAAGGTAGTTATCACTGCCACCAAGCACTACAAAGCGAGTTACCCAAGGCTCTTCCAAGGGTACCCAATTGTATTGCGTGAAATTAATATTAATACAAATGGTAATGTTGACCAAACAGCCAGGCTGTCTGGAGTGGCCACAGTTATCACCAAATAAATATGTGCAAATACTCTCAAAACTTAAATATTTTCCTAAAAGGACCAGCCACAATGAGAAGTTTAAATATATTTAATAACAAATAATAAAAGAACATGAAAATACTAAATATCAATTTACAGTAAACACCAGAGTTTCAGCCACAGGGAATATTAAAAATAATAAAACCAAGATAGGTGGTGCAATAGTGCTCAAGTAAACCACTATAAAACCAAATAAGAGCACTAAATGTTTTGAGTCCTCAGCAATAATTTTATTGCAATTAGTTAAGTGCTTTCGTCAATGCCAGTTGACTTCCTCAGAACACTTAAAAACCAAAAGAATATTGTTTAAATAATACAAACTCAGTAATAACTGGTTCATTCTCCCACCAATGATTTAACAAGAATGTCCCTAATTTATGATATACAACACAGCTCATGAATATTAAGCATAAGCTCATTAAAAACACAGTTTAAAAACACATGGCTAATACATTGTTGCAATACATTGGTAATCAACAGTTTGTTCATCACAGTAAGAAATTCAAGTCATCCTATTCATTACTAAATATGTATCTTAAATAACCTTAGGAAACTAGTTGATATATATGTGTGTGTGTGTATGTATATGTAAACTTTTTATACAAATATTTAAACCTGTCCTGCTTTTTCTCTTAATATTGGCAGGATAGTTAAATGGTCATTTAAACTCAGAAAGAAGTTTGCAGCTAGCCTTAATTGCCATAGTAGTTCTTTTTTGCTAAGAACATTTTGCCAATCTCCGCCACTAGCTTCAGAACAACCACTTCAGGTTTTTCGTTTAATTTTATCTACAAAAGGGGCCTCTGTCATGCATCAGTCCAGGAAAAGGTCGCAAAGCAGGGGGAGATTAAAACACAAGTTCCAAGAGGGCATGAAGGAAGCTCAGATGGTCAAAAGGATGTGGCAAAAGAAGGTAACTCTCTTGCTGGAATATTTCTTCCAAACAGTTAAGCAATTCTGAATATACATTGCTCAGAAAAGGGCTATATTTTATGCCAATACAAAATATGAGCATTACTGATGTGATTGTTGATCTAAAATTATTTGTTAGATCTGTTACTCTGAAAACTATATTTAACAATTCCAGTTGTGTTAATGACGTAAAAGTATTCAGAAAACCAAGTATTTTTGTTCCCATGAGCCATCTGGTCATGGAAACTTTTTATAAACTGTGTGAAGCAGACTTATATAAAGCTTTTGATAAAAAGCATAAAAACAGAACTAACTTAACTGCTGAAGAATGGAATGCACTGAAATGTTTGAAGAATGAGGAAATTATAGTTATAAAACAAGCTGACAAAGGTGGCCCAATGGTAGTAATGGACAAAAGATTTTATGTGAATTCTATGACTGATATGTTAAGTGATGAAAAGTATATGAACGAGTTCATAAAAGTTTTACTTTATTAATATAAAAATAGAATATATAGTACACTGTATGAATGTTTATTAAGTAGAGACATTTCTCAGGAATTATTTGAGTATTTTATCATTGATGCTCCCATTATCCCATCAGGAATGGACTTCCAAAATTACATAAGGATCCAATGATGCTACCCTTCAGGCCCATAGTTTCTGGGCCGGGATGGTGCACTGAGACGATGTCCACTTATGTAGAAAAGTCCTTAAGTCCCATAGTTGACAACAACTCCTATATTCTTAGAGATTCTAAACATTTTTAAATGACTTGTATGATTTTATACATCTGGAGGTAAGGGATTTGGACAATGTATGGTTTGTCATGCTGGATGTATGATCGCTTTTTACTGTGATACCTAACAACGAGGTTTGAATATGTTAAGAATGTATCTGACCGAATATAGTACAATGACACAGAATTCTACAGATTTGCTTGCTCTATTAATAGAAATTATATTAGAGAATACTGTATTCTATTTGAACAGCAGCTATATTTACAAAAAGAGGGTGTGGCCATGGGTACATGAATGGCCAACAGTTATGCCAATCTTACAATGCGTAAATGGGAATATATGTTCTTGAAATCAGCAACCTGGAAGCAAGTTATTTTCTATAAACGCTTCGTGGATGATTTGTTTATGTTATGGGAAAGCACTTATGATGACTTAAATAATTTTGTTGAATTTTTGAATGCAAGCACTTCCTTTCTTAGATTTGTGATTAACGTTTTAGATGTGAGAGTGTATAGGAAGCCTGACAGGAGTATATGTACAACTATCTACAGGAAAGTATGTCATAGAAATAATTTATTGCATAGAAAAGGCATGCATCCGGGCCATATTTTCAAGAATATAGTTAAGGGACAAGGGCTCAGGGTTTCTAGGTTAAACCCTGATTATTGTAAATTTGAGGTAGATTTATTTGACACACAATGAAGGCTGAAAGAAAGGGGTTATCAAGATCATGACATCATGTCACCCTTATCCCAAATAAGGAATGCTGGAAGTTCAACAGCAAAACCTTATTTTTCACATTATAGTGGAGAGATTAATGTATGTGAGAGGTCAAAACAGAATACTTTTATTTTTTGGTAACAATGTTAATTTGGCTACAGATATTATGAAAAGATATTGGCCCATTTTGACTAGTGATATTAATGTTAAGAAGAGAGGAATTTGAAATGTAGATTATGTTACTCAAGGACTAATGAATGTCAATATGGGATTCCAGCTGTTACATCCATCTGTGGTTATTGCAGATATTGTGTATACGTTGACTCATATGGGCAATTTGAACACCCTGAAATGCATAAGAAATTTAAATTCTATGCCAAGGGTAATTGTAGCACCAAAGTATTATTTATTTAGCTATCTCTTCCTGTAAGTCATTCTATGTGGGAAAAATGAACAAGCGTTTCAAAGACAGAATCAAGGAGCATTTACATGACATCAAGAAAAATAATTGCACGAATGTCTTAGCCAAGCATATTAATATACATGGTAGGTCACATACATTTAAGTTTTTAATAATAGAGAAAATAGAGTCCAATTAACGTGGAGGTAACATTGAAAATGTCACAGAGGTACAGGAAGCTAAATGGATTATTAGGTTAAAAGTAGATAAGGGGAAGGGGCTCAATGATAAGGTGCCAATGAAGCCTTTTTTAGGATGAGACAAACTTGTAAGTGATGGTAATAGAACCATCAAAGTGCTGTACCTTTAAGGTAATTTTAACTAATTAGATGTTTGATTGAAGGTAGGGATTGGACATGGAATTTTTGAAATCTCTGACATTATTTAAACTTGTTTGTAATGGAATTGTTTTAATGTCTGAAGAAGCAGTATTATTACTGCGAAAGTGCTAACAAACTTTCTAAATAAATTGTGTTATAGTTTTTCATCACTTTGTCACCTCATTGTTTTGGGTCACTCATACATTTGTCTTATCATAATACACTTTTCTACCTTTATGTCTTAATTCAACCATCCATTTATCATAATCTTCACTATGCTATACTTATATGCTGACATGCACATGTTTTTATGCATCTTAGTTATATTATACACAAACATATCCCACAATACTGAGTGATGAATCAAATCAGATATTTTACTTAAATCTCCTACCATTAATTTTGCATGAACATTTCTAACTACTATATCATCTATTATTTCCCTAATTATTAACAATAAATCTTGAACTTTTTTTCCTTTTATGCCAAACACATATTCATTTACAATATTACCTAATTTTTCTTCCATCTTGTTTTGTAATATTTTCATAAAAATCTTATAGTCTTTATTATTTACTACAATTGGTCTCCAATTCAGTACATATTCCTTATTTCCTTTTTCCATATTAACCTAAGGATACCTCAACATAGCTCTTTACAGGATCATAGGCTCATAGGAGGTTACTAGGCTAATGGCCCTGAGGCCCTTACAAGCCTAACCAAGAGTTTATCCCCAAAAAAGAAACCTCAGTCACCTTATATTGCCCCTGTCAATAAGGGACAAAGGTGGAACCCATGGGTCAAATTTGTGGTTTCCCATCCACTCATCAAGGTTGCACCTGAGGAGGGTCAGCAAGGTACTCTGTTTGACATGTATGGGAATCTATTCCAGAGACAGGGCAGCCTCTGGGAGACAAACCTCTCTCTCCAGCAGGTTTTGTTGATGTCCCATATTAGATTAAGTCCTTTCAAGCAGGTAATGCATGTTAAGTTAGACTTACGAATATGGAGCATCTCTAGTAGGGCATATTACGTTGTAAGTGAGATACAGATCACCTCTGAGCAATCTGTACGATACGGAGTAGAGAGATAGTGATTTGAGCCTGCCACATAGGACAGGTGTTGGAGGCCATGGATTCTCTTTGTGAGGTATCTCTGTCACCTTTCCAGTTGGTGGAAGTGTTTGGAGAGGTACATACCAAACGGAATGTTATATTCCATTATAGGCCTAATGAAGGAGGAGTACAGAGAGTTAATAATCTCCTTTTTTCTGGATGCAATCCCTTTACTAATGAGATGAACCAAGTAAAGGCTTTTCTGACCACTGCTGCTATATGATGATCAAATGTGAGATTGTTGTCAACCTCAGTACCCAGGTCTGTCACCACAGGTTGTTGCCATCAATGTGGTAATCAGTAGGGGCCATGTTTTTGCTGAATGGTATGATAATACATTTTTTTTTGCATTTAACTAAAGGCCATTACTTTGCACCAGTCATTTGTTGCTGAGAGACCCTCTTACAGTATAACATCTTTTGGGGAGTCAATGACAGTACCCTACTTACAGTCATCCACAAACTTGGTCAGCCACAGGCCCTTTGTCTTTGCCTGGACCTCTGAGAAGTAGACGCCAAACAGTAGAGGTCCCAGGACAAATCCCTGGGGAACACCACTAGTGAAAGGTCTGCTGTCATAGGTGGTGGTACCTATTTTGAACTTGTGGGTCCTATCAGTGAGCCAGTTGGCCACCCACCTGATGAGATAGGGATTTATTTATGTCAAGTTGGTATGTATGTCAAGGGTATAAGGTACATCCCGCTGTTGGGTAAAGGACTTAATAAAACCAACAATTCTGAAGTAGCTTCCGAGAGGGAGAACAAAACTGATTTCCAACAGGCATGTGTTGTCCAATATAGTTCCTTGTATCATGGAGTGAAAGAAATACTTTATAAAAATTGGAGTATTTTTAAAACTAACCCTGAAGTCTTGCAGGTAGTGGGTGAAAAACCCATATTTTCAACTAAAATAGGACCTAATTTAAAGTCAGTCCTAGAAAGGAGAACTAATAATCAAGGTAAACGGGAATTTTAATGGGAGCAGGCCCTGTGGTAGATGCTCCTATTGTTCCTATATTTTACAGGATAGCTCCATTTCCCTAAATAATCAAAATAAAAATACTGTATTTTTGAGAAGGGGCAACTGCTTTTCAAGAAAGTTGGTATATATTGCTAGGTGTAACACCTGTACGTCATTTTATGTTGGAAAAACTGAGAGGTTACTTAAAACCAGGATTTATGAACATCTGTACGACATAAAAAATAAGAAGGAAACCAACGCCTTATACAAACACAGTTTACAATGTGCTGACTTTTGTGGTTTTAAATTTGCTATTCTTGACATTGTTCACATTGAAGCTAGGGGTGGAGATTGGCAAAATGTTCTTAGTAAAAAAGAACTACTGTGGCAATTAAGGCTAGCTGCAAACTTCTTTCTGGGTTTAAATGACCATTTAACTATCCTGCCAATATTAAGAGAAAAAACAGGACAGGTTTAAATATTTGTATAAAAAGTTTACATATACATACACACACATATATATATCAACTAGTATCCTAAGGTTATTTAAGATACATATTTAGTAATGAATAGGATGACTGAATTTCTTACTGTGGTGAACAAACTGTTGAATACCAATGTATTGCAACAATGTATTAGCCATGTGTTTTTAAACTGTGTTTTTAATGAGCTTATGCTTAATATTCATGAGCTGTGTTCTTCTTCTTCTTCTTCTTCCAGCTTTTCCCGGTTAGGGGTTGCCACAGTGGATCACCTGTCCGTTCATGATTGGCAGTGGAGTTTTACAGTGTCGAGTTGCCAGCCCGACTCCCAACCTTCCACAGAAGGCACACACATGCACGCACTTATGCCTAGGTTCAATTTAGACTGTCCAATCCACCTACAGCATGTCTTTGGGATGTGGGAGGAAACCAGAGCACCTGGAGGAAACCCACACGACCTCAGGGAGGACATGCAGACTCAGCACAGAAGGCACCCCAGCCGAGAATTGAACTGGAGAACTTCTTGCTGTGAGGCGGCAACGCTAACCTCTGCACCACCGTGGCTGATTCATGAGCTGTGTTGTATATCATAAATTAGGGACATTCTTGCTAAATCATTGGTGGGAGAATGAACCAGTTATTACTAGGTTTATATTATTTAAACAATATTCTTTTGGTTTTTAAGTGTTCTGAGGAAGTCAACTGGCATTGACGAAAGCACTTAACTATTTGTAATAAAATTATTGCTGAGGACTCACAACATTTAGTGCTCTTCTTTGGTTGTTTAGAATATTAAAAATAACACTGATGAGAATATTAAAAATAACACTGATGGAAAGTTTCACACAGTTATAGAAAAACAGTACTTCTAATCTCACTCCTGACTAATCTAAAAGAATTACTGTTCCCTAGTTAAGTTACTTACTGCCACAAGGCATGACGATGTGGGTGAGTGATCCTTGTTGTCAGATCCAAGGCAGAATGCTGAGAGCAAATTCCTACTAATATCTAAATATTATTTTTTACTTACAGAATGACATCACACACATCTGTTCATCTGACTCTGTTTTCCATGCCTTCACCAACACTAGAAGCTGACAGGATTTTAGCACCTATGTGTTACCATACACACAGATAGAGCTTTGCTCGGATCTCTTCTACTCTTCCTACAGGAGCTGCAACCTATTATCTAGCACAGACATTGCATCTCTGGCTCCATTCAAAACTGTGGTATACCATCTTTATGGCTTATCCCATAAAGTAATTTGATTTCAAGAATATTTTTGCAAACTCAAGTGGATTAAGACTAACCTCTTCACTTTCAGTATATACTATTATAATGTATACATTTAATTCAGTTTTTCCTTTCCTTCCAGCAGAATGCACTGTTAATACATTCTAAAACAAGTAAACCTCACAAATACATTTTCAGCACATGTATCTGTACAAATCAGTTTGATATACAAATTACATATAACTATTTACAAAATTCCAACTAGCTGTGCTGGCATATGTTACAAATCCACTTCCCTATTTCTAGTGGCATGGCTGGCAGTACCTCCTATTATCACACCCCCCCCCTGTGAAGACTCAAGCTAGTTTTTCAAGTACCCCTTGAGAAATGTTGCTTGATAAGAAGGAGCCTATCTGGAAATACATTATCCCATACCCTGTCATGAAACCCCATTTGCCTTGGTATTGCTGACTCCAGTACAGTGTGGCACTGTAATATCATATGCCTGCAGCCCTAGGCTCCACCATTGTAACTTGACATTTTGCAGGCTGGCTGTCTATAGCCATACATCCCCCTCAGACTCCTTCTGACTACTAGTGCAAATACTTAGCACCAGGGCCACCCCCCCTAACATAGTAAGGTTCATCATGTTAACATGATACGATCTGTGCCCCTGCCTCCTACCTATCAGTTCTACCATGTAGTTAACATCCCTGACCTACCTTACCACTTTGAAGGGTCCCTCCCAGGCTGCTTGCAGCTTATTGTGTCTGACAGGAATGAAAACCATAAGCTGCTGCCCCACACCATACTCCCTGGCTCAAGCATTCCTGTCATACCTGAACTTTTTTCTGCTGTTAGGCTCCTGCCAGTTTATCCTGGGCCAAACCGATGGGCTCCCTGAGCCTTGTCCTGAGGTTTAAGACATATGCCCCAACAGACCCCTTGAGGAATTCACACTCACCTTTCCACCCGTCACAAATCAGATCTAAAGGTCCCCTCACCCTATGTCCATACAGCAACTCAAAGGGTGAAAAACCTGTACATTCCTAGGGTACCTCTGTGTATGCAAACAGCAGATGGGGCAAATATTTGTCCCACTCTCTCTTAAACTGGTCTGCAAATGCCCATAGCATGCTCTTTAGTGTAGAGCTTAACTTCTCCACAAGACCATTAGTCTGGGGATGGTTGGGGGTGGTCTTTAGGTGCTTCACCCCACAGTGCTTCCACAGACAAACCAGTAGGACTGACATGAAATTGGCACCCCTGTCAGTCAGTATTTCTCTCAGGAAAATGACCCTGCTGACAATCTCTAATAAAGCATTTGCCACCTTTTCAGCCTCAATGGAGGACAGAGCCACTGCCTCAGGGTATCTAGTAGCATAGTCTATTACCACCAGGATATACTGCTTCCCTGTGGAGCTTGGGGTACTCAGAGGCCCCACAATATCCATAGCTTCCCTCTGAAATGGCTCCTCAATCACTGGCAAAGGCATCAAAGGAGCTTTGACCTTGTCTCCTGACTTGCCTAATTTCTGGCACTGCTCACAGGTCCTGCAGTACCCTGCAATATTCCTGGCAATCCCAGGCCAATAAAGGTTCTGCATAACATATCTCTTGGTATGCTTTATGCCCATATGACCTGCAAAAGGAATGGCATGGGCTATGCCTGGAATGCCAGGTGGTAGACTATAGGCACTACCAACTGCTGTATTACCTCTCCCTCTAGCCCTCCCTCAGGGGTCCGCTCTCTATACAGTAACCCTTTGTTCCAGTATACAAACTCTGCTTTTCCTTGAGAATCAGGTGCCTCCTTAGCTACCTCCTTCAAGCCTCTTAGTGTACAGTCTGACAGCTGAGCCTGTCTCAGCTCTACTTTTGTGACTCTTCCCGGCTTCCCCTCCACATGACGTCTGGTATCCACTGACTCACTGTCAGTCTGAGTACTACCACTCACCTCTGCCCTTGCAGTCACTCTGTCCAAGGGAACATCAGTACCTACCAGCAGGCGTGGCTCACCTTTAGGATCACTGCTACAGGGCAGCTTCCTCCCAGAAATAGCCACACCACCAACCCTGGCTTCAGGTGTGGTGTCTGTCTGGGTCTCCCCCAAGCTACCAGACCCACATGTCTGTTTCCAAGCCTGACTGCATATAACTGCATGCAACTGCATGCACACAAGATACTGAATTATCAAGATCATTCTCTTTCATGACATCTGCAGGGATATCCTCAAACACACCTACTTGCTTGCTTCCTTTATTATTCTCCCAGTCAAGGTGAATCCTGGCTAAAGGCATTTTAAATTGGTTCCCTCATAAAACTCTGACTGGAGTGGACTGTCCAAGAAAGTACTGTTCCTCTTTAACCACTGCATACCTCACAATGGTTATACCAGAGGTTGTCTCTCTCTCTCTCTCTCTCTCTCTCTCTTTCTCTCTCTCTCTCAGCAGTGCCTGTCTTCCATTCATTAAGATAGGATTATAACCTCTTGTGATAGTTTGGTACCCTTGTTGTCTCCAGAGAACTTACCACTGGTGTACTGATATCCCCAGTTGCTGGCTCCCCCACCGTTTGTTCCCCACCTTGACTCTGTGGACATCTATATGCTACATAGCCCCACTGGTGATATTTAAAACATTTAACCCTTGATTATGGCCATGTACTGAATGAGTGGCTTCCCCTTTTACTGGCAGACTCTGTTGGGGTGGTTTAGGCTGCCCACCATGGGTTCCCTTATATCCATGTGCAGCACTGGGTATCCCTTTTCTGTGCAGTGATACCCTGCTTGCTAAGTATAGATCCCTCTTTTTACCCAGCTCATCTGCAAAGTTGCAGTCTTGGTCTGCCAACCAGATTCTCATCATCATCATCATCATCATCATTAGCCCCCTTTTTTCCATTTTTTTCTTCATGAGGTCAGGGTATCATGTTAACTGTCACCAACTCTTGATTCAGTGTCACACTCCTGCCTTCTTCAACATTCATGCCTGACTGTCACAGATCTTCTTTCACACAATCCATCCACCTCTTTGCTGGATGTCCTCACTTCCTCTTACCTTCTTCCTGTTTATCCCAAATCCCCCTCACCAGAGTGTCTTCTACTTTTCTGTATGTGTCCAAACCACAGTAATATGTTCTCTTTGATCTTTTCTGCAATTGGAGCTATTTTGGCTTCTGCTCTTATGCCCTCATTCTTCCTCTGTCCCACAGTGTGCATTATACCACCCTTCTCAGGCACTTCATTTCCATCACTTCTAGCTTCTTCAACTGTTCTGACTTGACTGCCCAGGTTTCTGTACCATACAGTAGTACTGGTTGCACCATTGTCTTGTACACCTTACTTTTCAGCTTCTTTGGCATTCTTCTGTCATAGACTACACCTGACATTCTATGCCAGTTGGCTGTAGCCCCTCTGATTGTAGCTTTGACCTCTTCATTCAGACTTTCCTTCTCCTCAACCACCCCTTCCAGGTACTTGAAGCTGTTTACCTGTTCCACTATATTCCCTTCTATTGCTAGTCTCAGCTTCTTCTGATTTTCCCAATTTTATGCCATTACCACTGTCTTATCTGTGCTTAGTTTCATCCCATGTGCCTTCAGTTTTGCATTCCATTCTCCTATCCTTTTCTGAAGTTCTAGCTCAAAGTCTGTCTGTAACGTCACATTGTCTGCATACAGCAACTTTGTTGATCTCTCCCCTGCAACCTGTTTGCTAATGTAGTCCGTCACCAATATGAACAGCTGTGGGCTCAGAGCTGAACCCTGGTGTACACCCACTCCCATTTGGAACCCCTCTGTCAGGCCAAACACTGTTCGTACTTGAGTCATTGGGTCCTTGTATATAGCCTGCACTAATTCTACCAATGTTTCTGGGGCTTTAAAGCACTGCAGTACTGCCCAGACTAGTTTCTTGGGACCTTGTCATATGCTTTCTCCAAGTCTAGGAGTGCCCAGTTGGACTCTCTCCTCATCTCTAGCTTTGTCTCAAGTATCTGTCTCACTGCAAACATTGGGTCAGTTGTGCTGCATCCTGATCTGAATCAGACTGATTATCTCTCATCTTATATTCTACTACTCTGCATATCCTTTTATCAATCACCCTCTCCAGAACTTTCATGCAATGTGATAGGAAACCAGATTCTCATGTCCTCAGGCAAAGTGCTAAGGGCTTGTTCCCTCATCAAAAGGTCTGCCAGCCCTTCAAAAGTGAAACCCACTCACCCACCTATGAAAATAAGTGCTTAACTCAGTAATATAATCACACACATTTTCATCTGCCTTGCGTCTATGTTCTCAAAACTTTTTTGTAAACTACAGGTGTTAATTTCAAGCATTCAAGTAAATATTTCTTGACTTTTTTATAGTTTAGACAATCAATATCAGACAATTTAGAAACAGAAGTTACAGCTTTACCATGGAGTAAGGGGGTTAGGAACCAAACCCAGAGTCCATGGTCAACATTATATTGTTTACATACCCTTTCAAATATATGAATAAAACTATCAAAGTTATCACCCTCTGTAACTTGTGGAAGAAATTTACTGACCTTTATTGCTTCTGGGGTTTGGTTATTCCCTTCCCCATTACCTCCATGACCCTGGCAAAGAGTCAGCATCTCCCTCTCATGTTGACACTGCTTTTCATTTTCTTCAGCCTCCAAATGCCAGAGTATCGCATTTTCTTTGGCCTCCAAATGCCGCAGTCTCTCTCCTGATTCTGATTTCATCTGCTTTGCCTGCCTCAGTCTCTCTGCTGATTCTAATTCCATATGTTTGGCCTCTAGTTGAAGTCTCTTTAATGCCAGATGGATTTTTTTAAGTCCTCTGAGGAAAAGGTGAACTGTTCTGTTTCTGAGGGCTGCAAATTCCCATCACCAGACTGGTTATCCTCCTGGTTGCTGGTCTGAGCTGCAACTAAGGATGAAATAGGTTCATAGGTATGTACTAGGCTAATGGCCCTGGAGCCTTTACAAGTCTAGCCCATAGGATTACCCTGGTATGTTGCCAACCGACCTTAGTTCCAGTGCCTCTGTCAAGTAGAGCCACTGGAGTGATCCCTGGGGTGAATTTTCTATTTCCCATCCACTCATCAAGATTTCTTTTGAAGAGGGCCAGTGAGGCACATCGCTTGACATGTATGGGAAGTCTATTCCATAGCATGGGCAGTCTCTGGGTTATTAACCTGTCCCTCCAGCTTGTTCTGTTGATTGTGGTAATGAAGTTGAGGTCTCTGGAGCATGTAGTACAGAGGGATTGGGATTTCTTTAGATGTAGCATTTCTAACAGAGCTGTGTCAGACATGGCTTTGTAAGTCAAGCAGAGATTGTCGCTAAGTAGGCGATATGAGACAGAGAATAGTTGGAGTTTATTTGAGTTTGTCCATACAGGACAAGTGTTTAAGGCCTATGATCCTCTTTGTGAGGTACTTTTGTGGCCTCTCCAGTTGTTGCAGATGTCTAGTGAGGTACATGGCAAATGGGGCATTGTACTCGATGATTGGCCTAATGAGAGAAGAGTAGAGGGAGACAATGGCGTCTTTCTTCCTGGATGCAAAACCCTTAGTAATGAGATGTGCCACATAGAAGAACTTTCTGACCACAGTGGCAATGTGGTGGTCAAAAGTGAGGCTGCTGTCAACCTGTGTTCCCAGATCTCATATGATGCCTTCTGTGTTCAGTGGACTACCATCGATGTGATAATTCATGGGAACTGGTTTTTCCCAAAGGGGATGATGACTTTTTTTGGCATTGAGCTTAAGGCAATGGTTCTGACACCAGTTATTGATCTCAGTGAGGCCTTTCTGTAGGATGTCAACATCACTTGAGGAGCTAATTACGGCTCCCAACTTGCAATCATCTGTGAGCTTTGTCAGCCTGAGTCTCTTCATGTTGGCCTGGACTTCAGAGAAGTATATACCAAACAGGAGAGGACCCAGGACCGAACCTTGTGGGACTCCACTCATGACTGGTTGGTAGTCTGACTTGGAGTTGCTACTTTCACACTGTGGGTTCTGTGAGCCAATTTGCAACCCACCTAGTGATATAGGCATTGATGCCTAGCTTAGTGAGTTTTTCTATGATTCCTGAGTGGAGAATGGTATCAGAGGCCTTGGCCAGATCAAGGTAGCCTGTATGAACCACCTTGCCTTCATCCATAGGTCTGGTGACTGACTTAAAGAAGTCGACCAGGTTGAGCAGGCATGACCTACCCCTGTGTGGGATCCAAAGTTTGGAGATTCCCTATATCCTTGTTTATTAGGCCCATGATGATGTGTTCCATAGCTTTGCATATCAGACTAGTCAGGCTAATGGGGCGATAGTTCCCAGGGTCTGTAGTCATTCCTCCTTTGTGGAGCGGGATGAGTGCAGCATTGTGCCACAGTAGGGACAAAGCCTGAGGTAAGGCTGCGATTAAACAGGGCACACAGGTGAGGTGCCAGTTCACTCTGTAGTTCATGTAGAACACAGCCAGAGATATTGCCAGGTCCCATAAAAGCTGTATTCTTAGCCTTGGACAGTGCTGTTTTAACCTGTGCAGCAGTAATACTGGGTGCCTGGCAATCTACTGGTATTGTGATTGGTCCTTTGGTGGGGGAGAGAGGGGTAAAGTTGGCACTGAATCTGTCAGCCAGTATATTGGCAATATCTGTTGGCTCGGTATAGGAGGTGCCATTGTGCAATAGCTCCAAGCAAATCTGGGTATTGTCGTGGAGATTCTTTACATAACTATAGAAGGCCTTGTGGTTGTTTTTACTATCTGCTGCAGTTCTGTTTTCATAGCTAGCTTTAGAGGATTTGATAAGGGATCTTAACTATTTGTTGAGGCTGATAAGGGAGTTTTTCCAGTCTTGGGACTTCACCTTATTTCGCATCAGTTTCCTCCTTCTGTTATAGAGTTTGCTTATGGCAGGGGACCACAAGATTGGCTTCCTTTTTTTGGAGGAGAGCATCTTGGTTCTATTGGTATGGCGAGATCCATGCATTTGTGTACGTGTTTGTACAGGGCATTAGTGTATGATTCGGCAGTCATGCAGCTGTTCTCCAATTGCATGGGTGCCGTGAAATTAGCCACCTCTGTTTTTAGGAGCCCAAAGTTAGCTTTGGAGAAGTTTTTCATGGTGGTTACCTTTGCGGGGAGGGGGATATGGATTTCCAAGGTGATTAGTTTGTGGTCGGATTTAACCAGGGAGGAGTTGACTATTGGTATAGAGCAATGGTCACCCATGTTAGTAATGACCAGGTCAAGGATGTTGCTACCTCTAGTGGGGGTAAGAACGAGCTGGTCCAGGGCATTGGAATTAATGAATTCCAGGAAACATTGGGCAAGTGTATTGGTACATGAGTATTTTACCCAGTTAATGGAGGGGTAGTTGAAGTCACCCAAGATGAGAGTGTTAGGTTGGACCCTTATATTCTCCAGGGTGCTTAGGAACATGGAGTGTGAGTCTTGGGATATGGTTGGGCACCTATAGCAGGAAAAAGCAATAGCAAGCAAAATAATTTCCTCTTTAGCCAGGTTGGCATACACCAGTCCTTTGGCTTCACACACCTTGACCAACTGGTTATTTTTCAGCTTGCCATAATCCTCTGCTGACGTTTTTGCCTTCTCTCCCTGACTAAACTAAACTAACATAAATAAATAAATAAATAAAACTGTTCTGATGTGAAACTCTGAATGCTCATCATATGGCTGCTGAGAGACTGCATACCTTTAGTGACAACTCTTTACAGGCTACAGAAGTTCAATATACACACCACTGCTCACCAATATGTGATGTCCCCAGGCTGGGACAGTAATCAAAGAGCCTGAATCCTCATCACTAACACTGGAGAGATGTTCACTTGGAATACAAATGGATATACTCATCATTTCCAGATGCAGACCTCTCTGCATCAAGCACAGTTTTCCTTAAGAGCACACAGGGCACACACTCAGCCCGGGGGCTGGTTTCTGTCTATATCTGTCCCAATCCCCAATAAAACTCCCCACTGGTATAGCTGTAGAGTTAAGTCCTCAGCCAAGTTCCCAAGCCAAGTCCTCCACCACTCTCTCTGTGAAACCAGTGCTTCGTGTCCCGGCTCCAAGTAGCCAACACACACAAACACACACTTTGAGATTTGATTTGCACACTCACAAACCTGGGAGAGGTTGGCGCAGGTTTACTAGCTATGCCCCCTTCTGCCCAGACTATAAGTACTTATCACTGCCACGAGGCACTGCAAAGCCAGCTTCCTAAAGCTCTTGAAAGGCTACCCAATTATACTGAGTGAAATTAATATTAATACAAATGCTAATGTTAACCAAAACAGCCAGGCTTTCAGGAGTGGCCAGTTATCACCTAATAAATATGTGCAAATACTCCCAAAACTAATATTTTCCTAAAAGGGCCAGCCACAATAAGTTTAAATACATTTAATAATAAATAATAAAAGAACGGGAATTCTAAATATCTATTTACAGTAAGCATCAGAGTTTCACTCACAGGGAATATTAAAAATAACACCAATGGAACATTTCACACAGTTATAGAAAAACAGTGCTTCTAATTTCACTATATTTTCCTGACTAATCAAAAAGAATTACTATTCCCTAATTAAGTTATTTACTACCACAAGACAAGATGATGTGGGTGTGTGATCCTTGTTGTCAGATCCAAGGCAGAATGCTGAGAGCAAATTCCTACTAATATCTAAATATTATTTTTGGCTTACAGAATGACATCACACACATCTTGTCATCTGACTGTTTCCCATGCTATTACCAACACTAGAAGGTGACAAGATTTTAGCATATATGAGTTGCCATACATACAGATAGAGCTTTGCTCAGATCTCCTCTTCTACTCTTCCTACAGGAGCTACAACCTATTCCCTAGCACTGACATTGCATCTCTGGCTCCATTCAAAACTGTGGGATAACATCTTTATGGCTTAACCCATAAAGTAATTTAATTTCAAGAATATTTTGCAAAGTCAGGTGAATTAAGATTAACCTCTCACTTCCAGTATATGCTGTACTGCAATAGTGTAGTGGGCAGAGCATTTGCCGTACGAGCAGTCATTCCCAGTTCGAGTCTCACTCCAGTATATGTTTACTTCAGTTACAATAATACATGTACATTTCTTTTCCTTTCAGCAGGGCACACTGTTGGTATATTTTAACACAAGCAAACCTCACAAATACATTTTCAGCACAAACATCTGTACAAATCAATTTGATATACAGATGACATATAATTATTTACAAAATTCCAGCTAGCTGTGCTGGCATATGTTACAAATTCACTGCCCTATTTCTCCTGGCATGGCTAGCAGTACCTCCTATCATCACAAATACAATCTTTTTTTTTCCGATTTTTCTGCTTCCAGTTTCTTTTCTATAACTTTGTCCTTTTTACCTTCTTCTGTTATGTCCAGCCATGCCTTATTTTCTTTTTCTTCACACTCACCCCAAAATATCCCACTTTTTTACATTTGTAGCATTTTGGTTCACAATTTTTGCATCATGTCCTGTGCCCCCGCATGAAAAACATAATCTTTTTCACATTTCTTAATTAAATTATCTGTTTTTCCACTCAAAATGCAATTTTTTTGCTGTTCCCAATATCTAACTAGACCTCTGTCACCTTCGACATTAATAATGTTTCTAATGTGCTCAGTACTATTGTTTTCTAATTTCAATATCACATTGCAATCTTATGCCCCAGTCCATAAACCCGTATTGTTATATACTTTTGATAAATTCAATACATCATTACATAAATATAACTAATGCTTTTTCAATGTATCTTTTCCCACTTCAGTTCTGAATTAAATATTAATTTTGAATTGAATATTAATTTTTTTCTTAGTTTCCCTAAAAGTTGGCCAAGTACATACAAGTTCCACATTGTACAGTTTTTCTTTCTTTCATATTCTTCTATAAATCTTTCCATTATCTGCCCAGTCTTGAAAATAATATCATAAAAAGTCTCTTTATTGATATTAATAAATGCTATTACCACATTAGTTTTAACCCCAAGCATCTTAATAACTTCATTCAATATCTTATGTCTGTCCATTTCTGTACCTTCTTTCTGTTTGATTTGTACTTTGAACAATCTTTCTTCACACTTACTTCTTTCTTTTCTTTTTTACCACATATAACCTTTTTTACCATTTCTGCTTAAGATTTCTTTGCAACCTTCATGCCTTCTTTCTTCTGCATTTCTTCATTATGTATTATGTCAATCATCTCTTCCCATGATATTTCCTTTCTGTTTTCAGGTTTGCTCTCATCAACCATACCTAGCAATATATCATCCCGCAACCCTGCTGACTGGGAGGGTTGTAACACTTTGTGTTATACTCTTGGACTCAAAAGAGCTTTTGCTGAAACACATCTTCTGAATCCATGATGGAAGTATCCATCCCTTGCAACTGCTTCTGCAAAGCCTCTACATCTTTTTATGTCATCTCTGTTGCTCTGTTATTATTCTCAACCACCTCCTCACTCTCTGACACAAAAACAAATCTACTGCCTAACTGACAGCACCAGAAACAACTACATCTCTCACTCCATTTGCACTACACTTGCTTCCTGCTTCTCTGGGCTGCCTTCATGCCTGGAATGGAAGACAGGAAGCACCACACCACAAAGAGTCCCCGTACATGAAAAGAGTAGAGAAAGCTCTCTAGTGCCCTGGCCAAATTTCCCCTAGTGGTATAAATACCACCTTGGGACTCCCCTGAAAATAGGCTAATAGCCTAGTGGGACTAACCCAGTCAACAAAGAATAAATAAATTATTGTACAGATCACATCTCATGCCTTTGCTAGGCTTACTGTCACTCTGTTTCTTGAACATTTGCTAAGTCTTCTTAACATTATGCTTTTTACGAAAGTTGCCATTACCTCTGTGTTTTACTTCTCACACATCTGTCATACTTGCATTAACATTCTGCCTTTTCACTAATTTATCATCTCTACTTTTCTAGAGTTACATCAACTTCAAGTTGTAACCTTTGTGACACTTCTACATCAGCCAGCCAAAGTTCTGTCTTATTCACTTATCTTTAGTGACACTGAAACCACAATATTTGCCAGCTCATATAATCACAGAAAAAATGCTTCCACCCACTTGCTTTTGATGGCACATATATGTGAACACATGTTGTTTCATGTACCAGATTCCTTTTTGTCACAAAATGATCACTGAGTTTACTAACCACTGAGTCAGATGTAATAGTCTGGCCTTCTATAAACGAGAAGGAGCTGCATATGTTCTTGACCTCTCTGCCCATGGCATACAAAAGTGTGCCCACCTGGATTTAATCTGATTCCTTGTATAATGCCAATGCTACATAAATCGTGTGAACCTGTACTTCCAGACAGGCCAACAAAATGGTTAAGTCAGATAGCCCTAATGGGTTACATTTTGTTATGGCATTCAGTTTAAATGAAGTAAAACAATGAGATTACAAGTTAATGCAAGGATTTTTTTACAATGGTTATTAATTGTTTGCATTTCAGATAACTAGTGCTACACCATGCCAAGATTTTTTTAATTTTTGAAGCTATTTTCCAGTTTTCATTCATTGAACTCCCCCCCAAGTTTTGACTCCTTGTTAGGTGATTCTACAAAATCACCTGACATGCCAAAATCATCTCAAAAATCTACGAATTTAGTGTAAGTTTTAGAAAACAGGTAACTTTATTACAATCAATATGGAAACACATCATAAACAATGCTAACCTTTCAGCATCTCATACTCAGCTGATCACTGATCAATATTTGCAATGCATTATGGTACAGACATTCTTAAAAGAGTAAATTGTGACAACAGTCTGTAACAATAAAGTCCTGCACAAAACAAGAAAAATGGTATTAGGACATATAAGTCACCTTGTGGCAACACACTGTAAGAACAAAGCCCTATGCAGAAATAGTACTATATTACAATGTCTGACACTGTCACAACATGCTATAACAAAAAGCCCTGAACAGAACTAGTGTTGCATTATGATCTTAGTCACTTTATGACAACACTATTTAACAATACTGATGTCCAAGTCAATTTGTGATAGCACTCTGTAACAACATAACCCTGTGCAGAACTAGTACTGTATTATAATATTTCTTTGTTACAATACTCTGTAACAACAAACCCCCGGATTCACTATCCTTCTGTGCAGGACTAGCTTAGTCTTGCACGGAAGTGGCCATTTAGGAGCAGGACGGCAGTGCGCCATGCATATCAATGAAGGTGCACTGCCTGAGCTCCTAAATAGACACAAAGTGTGTACGAGTGCAGGGGGTGTGTCTGAGAGCAGAGCTCTCAGAATATACATGCCTTCAATGAAGAACAGCAGTGTATGAATAAGAATGAATGAGACTGCTCATAGGTGTCCGCATACCCCCAGCAACATCCCCCCAAATTTACAAGAGCAATAGTTAAAACATTAAAGATGAAGTTTTTTTTTTTATAAAACAGATTAAATTTAATCGCAGTTGCATGGGTTTGCCCATCGCTTAGCTACGGTTAATGCAGCTTAAATGGCACAAGAGGATAAAAAGCAAGCTATATGGAAATGAAACAATACAGCAATAGTGTAGTGGGCAGAGCATTTACCTTACAAGCAGTCATTCCTGGTTCGAATCCCACTCTAGTACAATCCATTTTCCATGTCAAATCACTTTATGATCAATTTATTTTGTTGCATAACCTATGACATATATATCTGTGAACTCGAGTACTGCATTAAATGCAGATGTGAGGTGTCATTGTCATAATGTTGTAAAGTCCACAGATAATCACAAGTGCCCCATACAGTATATGTACACAGGAATCAGGGATACAAATGGAAGGTAAAATGTGCAATGAATGATAAATCCATACAGTTTCCAAATCCACCACCTTCCCAAGAATCATTAGACATTACTGTCTAAATTAGGGCAGCGGTAAGCGGGAGTAAGCACTAGTAAGCAAGAGTAAGCATATTTAAGTAGTAGTAAGTGGGAGTAAGCATATTTAAGCAGTAGTATGTGTGTTTAAGCCAGTTTGCATGGGGGTAAGCAATGTGCACACAGATTAAGCAATATTGAAGCTAACTCTCTGTAAGCATATTTAACCAGAGGTTAGCATTGCTTACCTTTGCACAAACCAGCTTACAATTGCTTAAAAGTGCCTTAATCACTCTGTATGCTTCAGCCACTGTTCTGGCCAGAAACAAAATAAACAGCCTTTGCAAGACTTGAACCCAGGACCCTGTACACTATAGTCATAATAGTTAACCACTAAGCCATCACAGTAGTACATAAGATTAAGGTATCACCAAACAGATCCTCACTATAGGAAGTACAAACTGAACATGTGAAAGGACTCTATATACAGTTTTATATTGTATAACCTACTACAGGACATAAATATGTGAACTGGAGTACTGCATTAAGCCCAGATGTGAGGTATCATTCTAATTGTTTGTTTGTGTCTTTCGGCTTTTCCCGGTTAGGGGTTGCCATAGCGGAACTCCGGTCCGCAAATGATTGGCAGTAGAGTTTTACATGCTGGCTTGCCAGGCCTAATGCACAACCTTCAACGAAGGAATGCCCGTTCACGCATGTCACCACACAGAAGACACTCTAACTGAGAATCGAACGGGCAATGTCTAACTGTGAGGCGACAACGCTACCGCAGCACCACCTGAGGTATCATTCAAATAAAGTGTTGAAATCTCCTAATAAACACAAGGACTCCATACAGTGCATGTAGACATGAATCATGGATACCAAACACATATATAACATGTAATGAATAATACATTAATGCCAAAATGCAAATATAATGCAAATTAAATATTAAGCAGTGCTAGGCATTGCACAGTCCTGCTTAGTAGGTGTAAGCAATGTGTAGGCCAGCTAACTCAGTCTGCCCATTCGTATACCCCTTTAAACAATGGCAACCTTAAGTAAGCAGGTTTGCCCATAGCATAGCATTTTCAAAACCGTCCAATCACAGCAAAGTGCGGGAAACTGGCCCTATTTAAACCGAACAGGTGGGAATACATCTCATAACTGTTTGTAGCTTCCCCTTGTAGGCAGTATGTCTGGAATGGGAGAGGGTGTGCGCTTTCGGGAGCAGCCCTGGAGCATCCAGGAGCCCAGAGTCATGACAGGACTTCTTGTGAAAGACCATGACCAGAGACTGCTGCAAGGCCAGTACCAGGGTTCCCAATACAAAGTGGAAGCCTGGGACCATCTTGCCCCTGCCACTGGCATACCCCAAACTAGTGAGCAGGTCAGGCATCACTATGCCGACCTGAAGCGGAGAAAATGGGATCTCTTGGATCAGTGGATCCAAGAGGCTAGGAGGACAGGGAATATCCCAGCCGTGTGTAAGTATCAGTCCACTGCCTGTTTAATAATTGCCAGCTCATGTATATTATGGATAGGTATGGCTAAATATTCCTCTTATGTCTTTCACAGTAGCAGGTGAGTAGGCTGAGAACCAGGAAGCCCATGGCTATAGACTGCAGCGGTTGAAATGCATGGCAGGTTAGTACTACTCTTGCATGTACTGTCATAGGAAATAAATCTAAAAGTAGTAGTAAGTTAATTGATTGTAGAAAACCTGTATTGTTTAAGGCATGTACTGCATACACCAGAGAATAGGGCAGGAAGAGTCTCATATAGGTTGTATGTAAATAAAAGCATAAGAGCCTGACAATAAAGGTCTAACTGCTGGACTGCATGTGTTCACTCTGGTATCATATGGTAATGTAAAGTTGCAATCACTTAATAGTACTGTTTTAGTAAGCACTGTTACCCACACTGTGCTACATAAATAAAATGTGTAGGAATGTCTGTATATGACTGTTGTAATCCCAAGAGGTCAAATAGTACAACTGAGAGAGACTTAGACAGAAAACACTGACAAGACAGACAACAAAATCCAGATAGCACACTCAACTGCGATGTGAACTGTTGTATTTTTTGCACACACAGCCATGGTTCGAATCATGAGAGTGGTAGTAGGCTGTATGCAGAATCATACCCCACAACTGTCCAGAATGTCCAGTAAATTGGTCCATAGGTGCTGCCTGTCATCCTGCCCCCTTGGCAAATCAGTGAGATGATCCCAGTTGTTTAGGCAGCAAACAAGACATACAACTGATTGTCAGACATCTATAAGAACAAACCTGTCACTCTAGTGACTCCCCAAAATGTTATGAGAGTAGGTAGCCAAGTATGTCCCATCCCCACCTCCATGTTGTCAAGCTGTGACCAGAGTATGTACAGTAACAGAGTGAGACATATGTGCATAATAGTAATGTGGAAACTGGTAATTTGTGTGGCAACATTCAGGTAGTGGCTAACAAACATTCCTCCCACAAGTTTGCCAGATACGAACACTGTACCTATAAATAAAAGATTGATACCCTGTACTGGTACTGTTTATCTGGTATTGTATGGCATTCTTAGTGTTGCAGTTGCTCAGAATAATAAGGTATTACTCATCACTGTCACCCACACTGTACTACATAATACAACTATCTAGGAAATCCTGTATAAGAGTGCTGTAATTACAAGGTCAGAATGTAAAACCACGGGAGAATTATAGACAGAAATCAGAAGAGAGATACATAGCAAAATCTGTATAGCACACTCAACTATGAGGGACAGTGTTTTATTTTTAGCAGACACAGCCATGATTCAAATCCTGGGAGTGGTAGTAAGCTGCATGCAGAATCATACCCCACAAGTTTACAGAAATGTCCAGAATGTCCAGTTATTTGGCCCATATCTGCTGGCTGTTACCCTGTCTCCCTGCCATATCAGTGTGCTACTTTCTGACATGTAGGCAGCATTTCATGTCATATAAGTGACTGCCAGACATATTTGGAAAATGTCAAATAAAACAAACCTGTCATTGTACAAGTCACTAAAGGTTTAAGAGGGCAACAGTTGAAATATGTACCGGTTCACCTGCATGTGGTGAAGACATGCCCAGAGTTTGTGCAAAAAGAGATGGGCAGGTATGTGCATAACATCAACCTGGAATCTGGGAGTATGTGTAGATACAGTTAGGTAGTGTTAACAAACAATACCTCCACAGGCATACCAGGTAAGATGTGTATACTGCAGGTAAAACTCAGTTCATGTATATAGTTGTCGACAGGCATACCACTGTCCAAACTAAGGCAGTAGGGTAGTGTACTAATACCTGTAAAGTACAGATCACAGCACTGACTAGGAAAGTAATACAAACTACAGGAATACACTAGTTGCTAACTGACATCTTTCTCTCCCCCCCACCATATCTGCAACAATAAACTAAATACACTACTCAGTTGGTATGTGCTGAAATAACTCTACTGTTGGGACATATGTCCTATTGTTTGATAATTATTTAAATTTGTTTCTATGCATGTGCCATGTTGAAATACTCCCACATTGGTGACATGGTGCCATCAATGTACCTGCATGCTGTTGTAATGACCACTGTGGTCCTATATATGCATGTTTTCTGTTTGCTATGCAACTGTTCCATATCTGGTGTTTGGGTTAATAGGAATATCTATGCATACTGCTATACCTAATCCTGGAATGTGTTGACTATTACTAACCCACATATGTTGATAAAATTTAAACTCCATAGCACATTTGGGAAGGCTGGTCCCAGCGGACCCACCTGTCCCACCTCAACTGATCGTGGCACCGGCTACCAGCACATCTGGAGCCTAACCCAGGACCTCCTTGTCCGTTGATCTTGCACCGCCTTTGGGTGGAACCACCTCAGGGGATGGGGCTCGCCCCCCGCCCCATGGGAGCGGGTGCGGACAGGAACCTGTCACCCATCACCAGATCCGTGTTGTGGTGCATAGCGAACTCTGCAGGGAGGTCGGAGATCTGCTACTCCACCTTGAGGGCCATGTGTTGCAACTAGAGGGTCGGCCTGGCCCTCATACTCACTCCCCAGCACAACCACCTTCGGGGCTGTGAAGGTGCAGTGACTGCCCATGAGTGGGGACCTCAGTCCCACTGTTTCCACTAGGGGGCTCATGTGCTTCTGATTTCCCAACACCCCTCCCCATCAAGGTGTTTACCCCCCACATGTGTCATATACTGCCCCTGTATGCATCTTGTTTGTCTTGTCTGTTATCCTGCCCAACCTACCTCCCCAAATATACCTAATACCCCCCCCAACATCCCACTCTCACTTGAAAAAAAAGGGCAATCTGTTCCCAAAAAACAATCTTGCCCCATACATAGCTGTCCATTTCATATGTGTCCACTGGACACGTAATCTGGTCTAATTGGCTTAACAACATATTATTGTTGTCCTCATCCCTCTCTCAGGGGTATGAGTGTCCAAATTTATCTCTAAATTCAGTGTATATGCACAGCTGTT